>NC_057807.1:101672203-101680423 GCF_018294505.1 Triticum aestivum | reverse complement strand
AGGATGGGGGCGGTAGTCGCCGGCATTGGCGGGGCGGTGGCGGGGCGGTGGTGTGGGGATCGCCGGAGATAAAGCTCTGCACGGGGGGCCTAGAGGGATGGCCGGGGCGGCGGCGGACCGGCGGTGGGGAGTGTTTTCGGGGCAGGCGGGGCGGTGCACCACCGGCCGCGGGCGGCGGGGGGCTGCTGTTTGGCCGGTGGTGGCTGGCGACTCAGGGGGTGGAGGTTGAAGATGAACCACAGGCCCTTGATTTCGTATCCAATGGCTGCAAAATCGACTGACCAGAGATGAAAAAGTCAGTCGACCGACGTGTAGCCTCACCTTGCTAGTGCGTTCAGTTTTGACAACAAAATTCAGTTTCGACAGTTAAGTTCAGTTTTGACAGTTAAGTTCAGTTTCGACAGTTAAATTCAGTTTTGATAGTTAAGTTTAGAGATGAGTGGCTGATATATTTTACATCTAGCACTTTGTGGTTATGTATTTTACGTCATGTATTGGAGATGCTATTAGAATTCCACTAAGGTTAACGTTGTTCGTTGTCTCTCTTGTCCTACTTCAGCCTCGGCGTTGTACAACTCACCGGAGCTGCTCCAATGACGAAAGCCTCCATAACAGCGGAGCAGTACCTCGAGCTCCATCTCCAGACGCCTAAGATCTTCCCCTCCTCCGACAGCCAAGTCTGCCGGAGCATCCTCACCGGCCAACCCAATCACGCTGAGATCGACATGGCTTCGCCAAAGAGGTTGTACACTTGTTGCATCTCTTTTTTACTCTACATGTTATATATATTTTCCACTGAGCACTCGTAGTAATGGGAAATACGATTATTTTATCCTACTATATGACAAGCAGTGAGGTACCAGGCAACTTTGCTATCCGCGATGGACTCTCTTGAACGCCATCATTATTTATCTCTGCGCGTTTGAGCTGTGCATTTGTCGATGGGCCTGGGAGTTGAGCTAGTATGGCAGTGGCCTGGGTCCAAAGTAATAGAAGTAGCACAAAAACATTTTTTAGTGTAGGATTTTCCTTGCTCAAGCCTGCCTACTAGAATCGCCAGTGCTTGAAAGGAAAATTGAATGAAAAACATCGGAATTGGAAAGTTTCCTATGGTACTACTTTTCATGAATTTGGTGCAAAGGAATGGAGCAAAGGAAAACTGTAGGATTTGTTCCTTTAGTGTCTCCTTGAAAGAAAAACCGTAGGAATTCTAATTTCCACTTCTCCTCCTTTTCATATTCCCATTCATCAAGCACAAGACTAAGAGATAGTAGCATAATAGCATTATAACTATACATTTTCTTGTGGTTTGACTTAATCTCACCATGCTTTTTTGCATCCTGTGATCTTCCAATTGTTGTGAATCAAACACCCAGATTGGCAGAAATCATGTGTTTTTAAATTATCTGTTTTGCACGTGCATTCCTATCCTATTCCTATCTATTTCCTATCCCTGCATTGTTAGAATCCTCAAATTCAAACGAGCCCTTACTCAATTACTTATGTTACATATATGTGTCAAAGAAAACCTTGTGTGGTTTGTCCTGCTCCTGCGGCGCTGTGTTCCACCCAGCTCAGCTGCTCCAACGACGGAAGGGTTCACCACAGCAGGGATCCACTCTCCAGACTATCTTTTGCCGCCTCAGATCTTCTTCCCCGCCGCCAGCAGCCATGGCAACTGCATTACCATCATCAACTGAGCAAATGACCTTGAGGACTACACGGGTCCGCAAGAGAGGTTGCACTCTTCCGTGTCTGCTTATGTTATGCGTCGCTTAATATGATGACATGCTACATTGTCGTTGTGTTCACCTATTAGACTCCGAGTCAGGTCCAAACTAATCCTGAAACTTGAGTTTTTAAATGGTTGTGGGGTACATATTGGGGCAGCAATCAGTACTATCTGTCTACTATCTGGTTAATCTCCGGTGTCTACTATGAGTTTCATGTTGGGTGAAAACAAACATTAAAGGAGCCATTATCTGTATTTTTTAACTAAAGCTATTATCTGCCTGCTATCATTTGTTTTGGGTATATCCACGGTTTGCTACCATCACTCTGGATTTGTGCATGCACTCACTATAAAAAAATACACTTCCGTGATGATAGGTGTTTGTCATAGTAGGTCGCGTTTTTTGTCATGCATGTACATCCATGACAAATTTATGACAGAATCAAGATAGTCATACCTGTGCTGTCGTAGAAGTGTTCCATGACATTACCAAAATTATCATCACGAAAGTGTCCACTTCCATGATGATAAATCGCGCGTCACAGAAGTGCTTTCGTCAAGGGTGACCGACACGTGGCATCCACCATAACGGAACTCCGTTAAGCTATCGGGTCGGGTTTTGGATCCGATAACCCGTTAACAGCCCCGACCAATGGGGATTTTCCACGTGTAAAATCATCATTGGGTGGAGGAAACACGTGTCGGCTCACCATTGGAACAAATGTCATCCATTCATTGGACGGAGGACGCCTATGGTATGTCGACACGTGGCACGGCCCAACAGAGGCCCATTCCTGTGAAAATGTTGGCCAGTAAAAATTAGCAGGCCAGCCCATATAAGGCCTACTTGTGTCAAGTCCATTTAAGCCAATGACCCATACAAGATGAGACAATTCGGCCCGTCAATGGCCCGTTAAAGATTTGACACCATTGCAGCCCATCGTCAGTTCGAGCCCGTTAATAGCCCGCTATATATCTGGGCTCAATATCGGCCCGATGAGATTTCGGCCTATTAACGGCCCGTTTAATGGATGGGCCAATTTTCAGGATGTACATCTTTCGGCCTTTTAGCGACCCATTTAAATGTTGGGCTAGTTTCCGGCCCGGTGTGTCTTTCAGCCTATTGACGGCCCATAAATCTGATGGGCCATTTGTTGTAGGACCTGAGTTTCGTCCTTTTAGCGGCCCATTTAAGTGTTGGGCCAATTTTCTGGCCCGGTGTCAATTTCAGCCTGTTGATGGCCCATGAATCAGTTGGGCCATTTTTAGACCTGAGTTTTGGCCTTTTAGCGATCCATTTAAGTGTTGGGCCAACTCCCAGCCCTGTGTGACTTTCGGCCTGTTAACGGACCATAAGTGAGTTGGGCCTTTTGTAGTCGGACCTTAGTTTTGGCCTTTTAACGGCCCATGCCCTTCATGGTCCAATACCAGCCCGGTTTCTCTTTCGGCCATCTAAAGGCCCACAACACAGTTGGGCCATTTACAATACGACCTGACTTTCGGCCTCTTAGTGGCCCATGGTCTTCATGGTCCAGTACAAGCCCGCTGTCTCTTTCGGCCTGCTAAAGGCCTACAGTATAGTTGGGCCATATGTAGCCCAAACTTAGTAACGACCTATTAACGGCCCGTGAAATAAACCGGGGCCACCTGTTGCCCGCTTCGATGTCGGCCTGTTAACGACCCGGGAGGTAAGAGGGCCGACCATTAACTTTTAGCCTAGTAACGGCCCATTAACTTAATGGGCCCACTAAAGTTCGTACATGTCTTTAGGCCAAATTAGATAATTTGATCCCATTACGACGAGCAATTATGCACAGGACCAAAACCGATCACACAAAGGTACGGCATACAGGGAATAACATTGCACATCCAGCATATATTACAGGAAATTACATCCACTGGGCAATCAAAGATTGATGCCAGTGCAAATAAATGAGCAGAACCGAACCATCTACAACGTCACAATCTGCAACCTCAGCACAGATGACACCCATAAGCATGTGGGCAAGTTCTTTCTGCTTTGCTACACTGTCTCTGAAAACATTTATCAGTTGTTCTGTCACACGACTCTGCACCTCTGATTCATCCACCATTTCCATCATTGCTTCAGCCATTAATTGGTTCACAAACATACATTTATTCCGTTGCATTTGAGACAGAGGATACTGAACAGATTCAGATGGCGATTTTAGCAGGCTTGTATTAATTATAGTGGAGAGTGTCTCGACCACTGCATCATAACATAAATTAGGACGGGAACCAAATAGATTAATCATGAGTTATTGCCATATTACCTGGCCTAGATTTACTGGAAAGAAACAATGGGGTTGCCTTGCTGTTTTCAGAGTGTGTCTTCTTATCTTCAGAAGCCTGCACAAAATTAACACACTAGCATTGCTATCATTGGCCAAGTCAGATAATAGGAAAGCGACATTGACACAACGAACGTTTGGGAAAGTAGCCTACACCAAATTAACACAATATGGCACAGCTATCATCAACCAGGTAAGGTAGTACGAAAGCAACATTGACACAATGAATGAATGGGCAACCAGAGAAGCTCTACAATTCAGTAATGTGCGTGATATGAGATAGTACATTCATGCAGCTCAGTATGCAAAACTACCAGGCAGTTTTCCTTACAAAAATCAACATTGGCGCCTTTAACATTTTGCTACAACTAATTTTAGATCAGATAAAGGTTAGATTCACGCTGATTAACAAAATACATGTTGATGTAAAAATATAGTGATATACAATAGGTACTTACATCAGCATTGGAGCACAGAGAATTCCCGCAAGATATTTTCCTCGAATACGATCCCAATGGAGGAAGTCTTCTATCGTTTAACCTTATTTTCTAAAAGAGAGATGGGTAAGAAACATGTAGAAAATATGATCAGAATGCTATAAAATTTCATGATGCAAGGATACGCACACGCTTCTTAGAATGGAGTTGACATTCTTTTGCTAGACTAGAGCGGACTAGTTCTTTGGCCACTGGAATCTGCTTATTATCAATGGGAGTTGGGTTTCTCTGTGCTAGAGAAGTATCTATGAAAAATCAAGTTGGTTTATTATCTCCTGGCGTTTGGATCTTTTGCAAAGACCTGGTTTGTAACCCTTTAGATTCTAACAGAGCCGTCTTCCCCTTGCATGCGTTATATAGAAGAATTGTGATTCAGTTATAAAACATGCTACAACAGAGATGGAATAGGTACTGAAGAATAGAAAGGCATGACATATTGACATGTATTCCCTCCATTCGGAAATAAATGGACAGGTCTAGGCGTATTTCAGTTCTAGATACATCTAGTTTTATCCAATGCTGTGACATTTAATCCGGACGGAGGGAGTATCATGTAAGAGCTAGGGATACGACAGGACAACACAGTAAAAAAAACACTGAAAAACCCACTGTAGAACCAAAGTATTCAAACCCACTTATATGAGATAGTACACTCATGTAGCTTAGGATGCAAAACTACCAGGCAGTTTTCCTTACAAAAATCAGTATTGTGGCCTTTATTCATACATTTTGCTACAACTAAATTTAGATCAGATAAAGGTTGGATTCACGCTGATTAACAAAATACATGCTGATGTAAAAATATAGTGATATACAACAGGTACTTACATCTACATTGGAGCACAGAGAATTCCTGCAAGAATCTTTCCTCATAAACGGTACCATTGCAGAAAATCTTCTATCTGTTAAGCTTATTTTCTAAAAGAGAGATGGGTCAGAAACATGTAGAAAATATGATCAGCATGCCATAAAATTTCATGATGCAAGGATACACACACGCTTATTAGAATTGAGTTGACATATTTTTGCTCGACTGGAGCGGACTAGTTCTTTGGCCACTGGAATCTGCTTATTATCAGTAGGAGTTGGGTTTCTCTGTGATGGAGCAGTATCTATAAAAACTGGAGTTGGTTTATTATCTCCTGGCATTTGGATCTTTTGCAAAGGCCTTGTTTGTAACCCTTCAGATTCTAACATAGTCGTCTTCCCCTTGCATGCCTTGTATAGAAGAATGGTGCTTTAATTATAAAACATGCGACAGCAGAGAGATGGAATAGGTACTGAAGAATAGAAAGGCATGACATATTGACATGTATTCCCTCCATCCGGAAAATATGGATGGGTCTAGGCGTATTTCAGTTCTAGATACATCCTTTTTTATCCATTTCGGCAACATGTAATCCGGACGGAGGGAGTATGGTGTAAGAGCTAGGGATACGACATGACAACATAGCAAAAAAAACTAGTTGAATGTAAAACTATATGCTAGCGGAATACGTACAGAAATAACTAAGGCAACATACACGTGTATGATTGGGAAAATAAGATGGCATTGCAACAGAGCACTAGAACAGCACTTCAATGTAAAAAATATGGTATGGCAGACAGATGAAGTACATACTGATGAATGACAATGCATAAGATATTCAGAAGCATGATGTCCAAATTAAGCAGATGGCATTGCGATAGAGTAGAATGACAGTAATTGAATTTGAAAACATGTTATCATGAATGGAATAGGTACTGAAAAACAGTAAGGCATGACATATTTATATGCATGATCAACATGCTAAGCACATGGCATTGCAACAGAGTAGATACACTCCAGGACATTATATGCATGTTGTACCCATATCACAGGCCAAGTTAGAGCAAGGACCTTGTGGGGTGAAGAGGATTCATCATCTTTCTGCAAGTCTTCTGAAGAACTGCCTTTACATGTTCCATCATATTGGGTATCATTGACATCAAGTTTATTGGCCTTTACATTGCTCCGTGAGGTTCTTGTGGATATATAAGTGTGTGCAATTATATCTGACATGCATGGAAGACAACTAGTAGTTAGATTTATGTAAATGAGTGCCTGTAGGAGACGACATAAATAGTAGGACTGGGGTTAACTAGCAGCAACAGGTCTCATAAACTAAAGGGAGAACACAGATGAAAGCTACAGAATATGTATCGTTTGTACTCGAGATTAACTAGATGGCACACAAAAGTAGTAAAGAACAACATAGGTAATACTAGAAGTGGTATAATACTATAATCACCAGCCTGTGGGATAGCATTGGCTGATGGATGATAACTATGGAACAGCATTACCTAAAGAACAAGTATCTTAGCTGAACTATGGAACAACGTGAACTCCTGAACAAGACCCGTAAGAGATCAGCATGAATATACAGTGAAATGTGATGATCTATTTTCCGTGCTTAGATGAATAACAAAGCCATAAATGTTGCACACAAGTAAGATGAGGATACAACCTATCTGGCTGCCATCCATAGGAGTGAGCATCATGTGCTGACTTGCCGATGGCCCTGCAGTTGTTGTGGCTGTCCATGTCGGGCACGCGCATTCGATGCAGGGAACTGTTGAGTGGGGACTGTAGCTCCCTTCTGGTGTATGCTTCCCTTGTTGGAGCAGCTGCGGTGAGTCAGAAGACGGTGTGTCTGAAGATGCAGATAACGCATAAAGTTAAGAACGACATATCTCTTTGATCCGAAGAAATACACTAAGAGATCAACAGCAAGGTACGAGAGTGGTCACACGTCTGTTGACTGAAGACTAAATTGGGGTCACACGATTTTATTTTATTTTGGTACTGTCCGATCTACGCCGGATGGCTTGATGGCCGTCTTGTGCCTCCCGGCTGACAGTCTTCGGAATCTTCCCCGAAGAGCCAGCAACCAACGACAGAGCAGCCTGCCTCCGCCGTCCGTGGCCCCGTCCAAAACCCTGCTCCCCGGCCCACCGCACTGCCGTGGTTGCGCCGCCCCCGGGCCAATCCACAAAGACTCCCCGTCATCCAGATCCGGCGGTGGCAGTACCTTCAACCCATGCAACTCTAAAAGATAGCCATCTAAGCACTGCTTCCGCAGCAAACTTGCGGCCCCGCACCCTTACGTTAGACACCAGCCAACCGGCAGCCTAGGAGCTCCGCCGCCTCGAGGGGTGCTATTTCCCATTGGGAATCGATTGGCCCAGAATAAAAATTCAGACAACTGATGCTTAAATAAAGTGATTTCAGATGAGGGTGCGACCTATCTAGCGGCATGGTGAAGTAGGCAGGTCCAGCTGCCGAGTCGGTGAGGCCGGCGCGGTTGCGGTGGTGACCGGCGGCAGGGAAAGAGCGATGTCGCGACGGTCGACGGCTACGCGGAAGCAGCGCCAGGACTCTGGACGGATCCGAAGTTGGAGCCGCTCCGGCGCCGTGAACAACGGCGGGGGTGAATCGGCTCCGGTACGGTTCACGCGGCCGTCATCGAGGCAGCAGCAGCAGCACGGAGTAAGAGGCACACGGCCCAGTGCACGACGACAATTGGACAGCATCTCCGGCATTAGGGAGGAGGGCGGCTATGAAATTGGTGCGGTGGGGGGCTCCATGGAGGTGGGGCTGAGGTTTCGCGGCTAGGGAGAAGGGAGCTTCTCGGGAAGAAGGTGATTTGACACCCACGAG
>NC_057807.1:101648910-101671996 GCF_018294505.1 Triticum aestivum | reverse complement strand
GGAGGGGAGCGGAACCATGTCTTATGGACGCATTTGTCTGAAATGTGAGGGGGAGTTACAGTTCTACCCTTGCCTATAGGCTTCTCGGCTTGGGTCGTTGTACTGAGGGTCGGGGATAGTAGAGTAACTTTGCTTCTCCCCAAATAGTGGGCGGGAGCGATTTCGGGCGAGGAGGGCGTGTTTTGAACTATAGTGGGCGCGAGCGAATTCAGGCAAGGAGAGCGTGTTTTGAAATAGTGGGCGCGAGCTGTTTCGGGCGAGGAGAGCGTGTTTTGCCGACCATAGTTTATGAATTATTCGGCACATGTCATTTCGGCCGAGGAGAAGGCGCGCTTGGATGAAGTTACGAACCTACCCTCGATGTACAATGGGCCAATTGATGCGTGTCCCACATAGGACGGTAATTTTGGGTCTCCCATTTATTTGCTCGGGCGAATTCCACCAAGCAGAGAGGATGTTTAAAGGTTCGTTCAAATTTTGGGAGAACGAGCATCCACGTCTACCTTACCAAGTCGATTCGAATCAAATTTTGAAATATTAGCTTGCTACTTCTTTTTTAGATGGAGAGATGATGCCCGGGACTAATGTGTTTTTACATGCTCATTGCTAGCGATTTACTATATGACAAATAGTTGACCCACTCAAAAATGCGAATCAAACCCAAAATGAAATATCTCGATTCAATGAACTAGCTCGTTCAGTAGGTCAAAATAGTGAACTAAATCCAAAATTGAACACCTCAATCGAGTAGCATGTTGTACAATATTATAGTACTCCATGAACATGTTGAAAGTCAAATTAATGAACTTGTTTGATATACGCATATATCCGTTCATGTGTGGATTGCAGATGACATGGTCTCCAATTTAAATATTTGAATGCAAGTTTATATTGAAACATGGTTTATGTCAGTCTTTGATGCATAAAACGCGACCTACCCCTCTCCCGGACTCCTGTTCTCTCTCTCTCTCACTCTCTCGCCGACAATCTTCAATTCTGTCGCACACATCCGACACAAAAACCTTGTTGGTCCCTCTCCCTTTCTCTCTCTCTCTCTCTCTGTGTGTGTGTGTGTGTGGGGGGGGGGGCTCTTTCTAGTCCGCATTCATATATACACCATCTATAGGTCTCTCTTGCACACTATGTATGATACTCTAGCTAGTCCAAGATAGATATCTTGGGTGCACTCATCGTACGCACACAAATTCCTTGGCTCTTTGCCCGTAACTCTCTCACGCACCACTATGTCGTCTCGGAGCACTCCCCCCCCCCTCTCTCAAACTCTCCATCCACCTGGGTCACACATACACATGCATATCTCACTCGCACTCGATAGGCCCATCTAAAACTCTATCTCTCTCCATCGTTCTCTCTCCATCTCACACGCACACACACACACAATCTCATGCCCAGCTAGCCAAGTATGATGGTCTCTCACTCAATTGTAGGCACAGCAGTCCCCCCTATATGTATATGACTAGCTAATCTTAGTCTCCATCACAAACATGTGCATGGTCTATCTCGATTTCTCTCGGGGCATCTTTCTATCGTGCACGCACTCCCTCGATCTCCCACCCATATAGTCCCCTCACAATCTCGAGGGGATCTCTCTATCACAAACACACCCTCTCTCCCTCCCCATGCATCCATGCCATCCATGTGTCCCTCTCGACCTTTTTTCCTTGTTGGCCAGACCTCTACTGGACATGTGCTACAGGGGTGTCTCTCTCCGTTGCAAACAATCACACACTAGCTATCTTCGTGTATCTCCTCGCCTCGCTTTTCCATCTCGGAGATGCATGCGTGATATGTTCGCATAAGAAACGAAAAAACACACACTCTCTCTAATTTATCGTTTGTTGTCACTTTCTCTTTCACACACATACTCTTTTTGCACACTTACTCATTCTCCTTCACACGCACTTGATCTGTCTCGAGTGAGGCACTCACCTCCGTCCATAGCACATAGATTTATTGAAATGTCAAACATCACAAAGTTTGACCATGTACGTGGAGAAAAAGAATTACATCTAGTACGGCAAACATATACCATTAGATTCACCATGAGATGTAGTTTTGTATGATGTATCTTTGGTATTGTAGATATAAATAACATTTGCATAAACCTGATCAAAGTTTCCAAAGTTTGACTTCTAAAAAATTTACATGCACTGCATTATCGAGCGGATGGAATATATCTTTCCCCCTCTCAACTATCTGACGCACCACTCAGACTTATCGGGGCTCCTCAATCTCTCTCAAACTTTATTGGTCAATTTGGTTCGTGACCTGACCCTCATGCCTTGATGGTCGGTACTGCCTGGTGTGGACATGAGATGTAAAATATTTCTGCCTCGCCAGGCTTGTGTGGTGCTGAAGCGTTTGGTTCATGCCTGGGCCAGGAAAAGCATCAACGTCCCATTAATCAATCCATGCATCAATTATTTAATGCTAATATCCATCCATGTTGTTGTTAGCCTCGTGGCCGCACGACTAGGCATGGCCAGGCGTTCGAAATCGGTCGCTTGGGCCAGGCTACTTGTAGTGTCTGGAGTTCAGCCAGGCTAATTAAAGCGCAAGGGAACCCAGCCCATACGGGCTTTCTTTTTCACAGGGTAGCAACCAAACAAGCGTGCATGAAATCCAGCCACAACCCTAGGCCATGCAAAAGATGCTCACGACGCAAGCCAAACGGACCATATATCTCCCTGGTTCACACATACACATGTCTCGCTCGCGCTATACATATAGACCCATCCAACACTCTCCGCCCTTGTTCTCTCTCCATGCGACACGCATCCCCCTAAGTACCATAATCCCTCACTCCATCATAGGTTCTGTTTGGATCCATGGGTTAGAGTTAGTTTGGGTTAGTTTAGAGTCAACTAACCCAAAAAGATCCAAACAGGAGGGTTAGTTTAGGTTAGATGCATCTAACCCATCCAAAAAACTAACCCATCCAAGAGGTGCTTATTTGGGTTAGTTCTTCTCGGGACCACTAGTAAACACTTTTTCTCTCGCTCTCCCGCAGCAGATCCCTCCCCACTTCCTCGAAGCTTCTCATCCTCTCCCTCCCTCCCTCTCGCACCGCCCGTGAAGGTGCCTCGCCATATCCACGCTCCATCTAACCCTGCCATCCAAATACCTCTTTACTTAGAGTTAGTTCAGGGTTAGAATCTAACTCTAACCTCTAACTGAGTTAGAGTATCCAAACAGGGCCATAGGTGCAAGCACTCCCCCCCTCCTAAGTATGATTATCTCTTACTAGCCATCAGGAACACACGTATTGTCTCCTTCCATCCATACGTCTATCTCGATATCTCTCGGGGCATCTTCTATCGCGCACACACCTTGTCACTCGATCTCCCACCCATGTAGTCCCATCACGATCTCCAAGGGATCTCTCTATGACAAACATACACTCTCTCCTCCCCATGTCTGCATTTTCTCTGTACGTCTCTCTCGACCTCTCTCCCTTGTTTGTCAGACCCCTCTTGGCCATGTGCTAGGGGTCTTCCTCTCTCGGTTCCAAATAACTACACACTAGCTCCTCACCTTTCCTCCGTTGTCGAAGATGCATGCGTGATATGTTTGCATAAGACACACACGCTTTTTCTCCACTTTTATCGTGTGTTGTCCATGTCTCTTTCACACACGCACACACACTTTTTTCAGTCACTCTCTCTCTCTCTCTCTCTCTCTCGTCAGGGACTCTATCACGTCCATAAGCATATGGATGTTTTGAAAAGTCAAACCTCAGAAAAGTTTGACTAGGTATATGTGGAGAAAAACATTTACATCTGGAATGATCATTAGATTCATCAGAACATGTACTTACTTCATACTATCATTTATCTTTGGTATTGCCGATATAAGTAATTTCTTTATAAACTTGGTCAAAGTTTCAAAAGTTTGACTATAAAAAAAATGTTGTAACTACATTATTGAACGGAGGGAGTAGCTCTTTCTCTCTCTCTCTGCTATCTCTCACGGGCCTCCCCTCTCACTCGAACTCTCTATACCGACGGATTATACACTCACTATGTCAGCGTATAGCTCTGTATATTTTTTAGTTGACCGGTCAACCAATCCACATGCTACGTTGTCAGCTCGTGTTCTGTATCTTGGTGTGCTGGCCCATGTGGCAGTGGGTGAAAATAAGTAAACTAGAGGCCCATCTGACACGCAGTGAAGGAAACAAAGTTGAAACCACTCGGGGTAGCACCCCGCACGCTAGTAAATTGAGGGTGCACTGAGGACAAACTTCTTGCGCGCAAAGGACGCACTCGCACACAATTCACCACTGCGCGGCGGCATGCACAGAAGGACGCACTCGCGCACACCCAGTACAAAACACACACCAGCACACGTGTACACCGGCGTCGCCGCCGGTTGAGATGGACGGCGAGGTAGCCAACAAGCGGAGGCCGCTCGAGCCAAAACCGCAGCCGGCGAGCCTGGACTTCATCAGCAGCCTCCCCGACGACATGCTGCTCGTCATCATTGGCCTCCTCCCCACCAAATCTGCCGTGCGGACCGCCCTGCTCTCCCGGCGGTGGCGCCCCCTCTGGCGCTGCATCCCCCTCAACCTCACCGTCGACAGCTGCCTCTGTGACGGGGATTGCAAATGCATGGCCGCAGTCTCCAAGATCCTTTCATCCCACCCTGGGCCAGCCAGACGCCTTGACATTCGCATGTTCAGTACCAACTGCAAGGTCCAACCCAAGTTCGACGAGTGGTTCTTATCCCCCGCCCTAGATCAGCTCGAGGAGCTCAGCTTTGAAGCTGGACGATGTCACTCTCTGCCGCCGTCCGTGCTCCGCCTCACGCCAACACTGCGCCGCGCCAGCTTCAGCTCCTGCTATCTTCCCCAGATTAATGTCGCGCCCGCCCTTCTTCTCCCTCAACTCAAGCGGCTCGACCTCTTTGACGTTGTCATCTCGAAGAAGGCTATGGAGCACCTGCTCCGCAGCTGTACTACGCTCGAGTACCTTCGTCTTGAGCAGATCCACGGGTTCATTAGCCTCCACATCGCCTCGACAAATCTCCGATGGATTTATGTGTCTTGCTGGCCCCGCAACAAGACATCAATTGGGAAGAGATCACTCTAGTTGTTCCACGTTATGGTCATTGAGAATGCGCCTTTCCTTGAGAGATTGCTTGTATCGGATCTAGAAGGTCCACCAAAAATCAGGGTCATTGACGCGCCGAAATTGACAGCGTTGGTGTACTTGTCTGCCAAATTCTCCGAACTCTTTATTGGATCCGTAATCGTTCAGGTACAACACTCATCTTCTTCTCCGTCTTCTTGAAATTCACATTTTTAAATTTCTTCTTGATGTATTTACGACCGTCTTCCAGAAAATGATTCCCATAAGCTTGACCCAGTCCATGCGCACTGTGAGGATCTTAGCACTAAAATCTATCGGCCCCAATCTGGATCAAGTTGTTGGATTCCTTACATGCTTTCCATGCACAGAGAAGCTACTCATCGAGGTGAAACTTCTTTCCTATTAGTAAACGGTAATCACAACGTATCTCAATTTTTTCGTAATTTTCCCAAATTACGATGACAAGTGTAGTGTTCAAAACTACATCTACGCACTCACTGAAAGAAATGTTTTTAGTATTTTTCTCACGTGATCACCTGCATCATTTTTATGCTGTACTACTATAGTAGCCTAGGCTAGTCATAGTGGAAAGTAACTTAGACTACTCAAGTAACTCTATGGTTACCCTAAGGGCAAGTACTACCTCCGTCCTGGTTTACTCTTCCAATTTTGTAGTATCAAAATTTGACCATAGATTTAACTGACAAAATGTTAATGCATGTCACTAAGAACTATATCGTTGGATTCGTATTTGAACATAATTTCAAATGGTGTAATTTTTAGTGACATGCATTGGCATTTTCTTAGGTAAATCTATGGTCAAAATTTTATACTAAATACAAGGTAGTATTCCCTCCGTCCCAAAATTCTTTTCTTACATTTATTTAGATATGAATGTATCTAACACTAAAATGTAACTAGATACATCCGTATTTAGACAAATTTAAGACAAGAATTTTGGGACGGAGGGAGTACAAAAGTGGGCTATGTAGGCCAAAACATGTGCCAAATTCACTTGTGATGCATTTGGCATCGATGCCCCTCTATTGCTCACCTGGTGCCCCAATCTGGAGCACCTACTTTGCTCCGGTGCCAAATTAACTCACGCAATGAAAAAACACTACGTGGGAGAGAGAGAGGACTCAGGCAATAAAAAAACACTTGTTTGGGAGAGTGAGAGGCTAGTGTAGTTGGTTTGATTGATTTGTTTATACATGTGGGTTTGTGTGCACAGCGGTGCCAACTCTCTCACATCGCGAGAGCGGTGCCAAAATCTTTTGATTTGACATCGATGCGTATTATGTGGCATACTTTTGCGAAATATGGCATCGGCCACATAGTGGAAGGCAACAAATGCCCAAGCTCTTCACGTGCTCCTAGTTAAATGAGAGGAAACAGAAACAAAGAGAGAGAGAGGGAGAGAGAGAGAGAGTGAAAAAATATCACTAGCCAGCCAACCCTATCGTATGAGTGATTGGTATTGGTACCTCTTGATGACACGGCAATATTATGCAGCCAACTGCTCTAATATGTTCTCTTCTTTTGCAGATAAAAAAAAGACCCGAAAGTGAAAAATGTGTTGCACTGTAACAATCTCATCAAATGCCTTGATCTCCTTCTTACAGAAATTGATTTGGTTGACTACCGAGGCAGCACATCTGAGATTAAATTGGCCAGGTTCTTTGTTCTGGAGGCAAGTGTGCTCAAGGTAATGAGGTTTGGCATTCTCTGGCGCAACAATGAATGGCGTGTTGATCACCGCAAGCGTCTAAGCGTAAATGACAAAGTCTCCGCAGAAGCTAAGTTTGTTTCTGAAACATCAAGTGGCCAGAGACTCGGAAACTTATTTGCCCATTAGTGACTTCTCAGGGCGGTGGATTTTAGTTTGCACGATAACGCTGCATCCACCTAAAGTAACGAAAGTTCTTACATGAACTTCCTAGTAATTCCCTCTTCCTAGGTGCAGCATTACTCCTAACATTTGTAATATCAGTTTGAAACTTGTAATATTGCCGTGTCCTATTCCTGCGTTTTCAAAATCGTGTGAATCAAACAGGTCCTGAGTTGGTGATGATGTTGTGCCTCCCATATTTCACCAATAGCCGTCGGATCTAGATATGATGCATACAAACCAAGCTTCTCCATTTTTGCAAAAAGATGCCCGCACTTGTTCCCTATTTACAAACAACTCCTTGTCTCTCACAATCAGTCTTATCTCCTCCCCACCACATCTAGAAGGCTGTGGAAAAATCTGGCGTGATGGCCGCTGCCGGAGCCGTCCACCCCCAATCTTGGTGTTCCGTGCAATGCACGGGCATCTACGCACGGGAAATTATGTCAAACAGGGCTAGTTGTAAGCAGGCTAGCTCTACAGCCATGATGATAGTGACTGCAGACGGTGAGGCTGACTATGGTATGCCGAACACGGCGCCTATACTCAGGTGTCATCTCTGGCGCAGGGTCTTGTCACTTCACTGTGAGGAGCAGTACGTAATAATTTGACCAACGGGTAGTATAGTGCTAGTACTCCTAGGAGTACTACATTGGTAGTACTACTACTAGTACTAGTAGTACAACCGTCTGGATTTAGGGGTACTACCACATCCATCTGGATTTTAGTATTTGACTAGCAATATCTAGTAATGCATGTCACAAAAAATGTACTACTCCCTCTGTAAATAAATACATGGTGTTTTATTCCTATCGGCAAGAGAACTTAATGTTTTCTTGCTAACTAGAATCTTAATAGGATTACATGCAATGAACTAAACACTGCATGTCATGTTTGGTAGTCTCAAGTCATTGAAAGCATGCACGACCCACATCTCTCATTGGTTGATATGTCACGAAATAAGAAACAAGGAGGGAGTTAATGCACCGTGCCTAAGTGTTTTGGGATTATTTGGTTTTCGTAATGTGACTTACACAACATTTTTGTTTACATGCATTAACATTTTATTAGTTAAATCAAAGGTTAAAACTTGGCGCAAAATGCAAAGGGGACCAATAAACCAGTAAACATCAAACTTCTTTCATTTGGCCCCAACTAGAGGTCCGGTGAGATGACTATACTACACCGGCACGAAGGGGGGCGCAGCTTCATTGACTTACGGCAACTGCCTTTGGGTGAATGACACGTGGGCCCAGGGGGTGGCTGGCCCACCTATCATACAGCCAAAGGCAGGTGCAATAGAGGGCCGAGGAGTAGTACGAAATCCTACGCACCTATGCACACTAACCAAGGGCAAGAGTGATCACTCGAATCGCAAGATCAGTTAACTACTACTACCTCTGTCCTGATTTATTAGTCTCCTTTGTAATTTGTGCTAAATTTTGACCAAAGATTTAACTAACAAAATGTTGATGCATGTCAACAAAAATTATATTTTTGGATCGTATTTGAACATAGTTTTTAGTGATATAATTTTTAGTAACATGCCTAAACATTTTGTTAGTTAAATCTATGGTCAAAATTTGACACGAGTTACAATGGGGACCAATAAACCAGGACAGAGGTAGTAGAAGCTAAGCTAGACCCATGGAGGCGATGAGCGCGAGCATCAGCCGGCTGTGCCAGATGGTCCAGGACGCCGGCCTGTGGCCCGGAAACGAGGAACGTCTCTAGGTAGTATTACTTGAGGCCGGCAGGGCGAGGGGCCGCTTGGACGACGGCTTCATCTCCTTGTTCGACGAGGTCCTCGTCGGTTTCCTCGACAAGTTCACCGTCGTCAAGAAGCTCGCGGACGGCTTTGACGTAAGCCTCAGCCGACGCGCCCAGGCTCTGCGATGCCCGCCACCCTCAATGGCCACTATGGTGACAACCTCTTCGACACACTGGTGGCCCTGCGACTGCCCGCCGTCGCGCCGGAGAATGTCCACCTTGAGGTCGCGCTCGCCGCGCAGCGCCTGGTGCAGCAAGACACCATGGACATAATCACCCACGTCTACGCGCATGCAAGAGGAGGACGATAGGACGCTGGCCTTCTTGGACCGCAGGGCAACCTTGGACGGCACTGTTCAGAAGCACGTTGAGCTCGCCGCCAACGCCGCTGCTCCTCACACGTCGGTTGGTGACCCGGCGCACTAGGGCGTGAGGATGTCATTGATGGATCCGTATGTATATTTATCTTTCCGTCAAATCCATGTAGTAGTATATGATACTACAGTAATTATCTTAGTTTTCACATAAACTTCATAATTTTCGTACGTACTCCATGCATGAACGGCACCAGAACCAAACTTCTCATTACTCTAGGCAACATCATTATTTTCTATTTATCAATCGCGCCATGGGGCAGAACCAAATTTTACAAGTTACGAGTTCAAAAGGAAAAGCATGCCGTGTTCGCGTCGCACCCCCACACGGTTGGTCCGGCACGCGTGTGGTGTTGCATTTTCCACGTACAAGTGGGAATGTAGTTGAGCAAACCGACTATCGGCAAATACCCACCCCGCCCACCGCGCGATGGCTGAGAAAACAGGAGGGAGAAGAGATGGTTGTAGCATGGACTCCAAGAAAATTGGTGTCGGATGGGACTCGTGTGGGTGGCGTGTGCCGTACTGCTAGACGTGAATGCTAGTTATGGCCCATGCCACCCCACTATATCGAGCCTATATCGAGGTACAGTATGTAGAACAAATTTCCTGCAGTCCGTGCTCAGCACTCCTCTATCTCTCTTCTCAACCAGCCAGCGGATGCGCGGAGCCCATCGTCTATTTGCTCACATGCGGTCCCACACGTCAGTGAAAACGCAAGCAGACCCACTGAACCTGCACATCTTTCACCTCGACGTGCTGGTGATGAAAAAAAAATCCAAGAAAGATCATCGGTGGCCGCTTTTGGAGTTACTCAAGAGTAGTAAGATTCTATTTACAGTTTAACCCAAGATGCACATCTCGTGGCTTCAACTTATCAACTACCACTCTATTTTCTTTCATGACACGACCTGGATGCTGGATGTCCCACGTGTCGGCAAAAGGAGGAAGAACCCGACCAAATCTTCGGTTGTGCTCTCGGATTAGACTAGTTGTGCTAACTTAAAAATTTTTATTGTGTACTCCCTCCGTTCCAAAATACTTGACTTCCATTTGTCCAAAAATGGATGTGCCTATATACTAAAACATGTCTAGATATATATATATATTTTGACAAATAGAAGGCATGTATTGTGCAATGAAGGGAGTAGAATGGATGCAAGTTTTTGTATTGGGAAGAAGAGTACATCCATATATTGATAGAGCGCAATTTAGTAGATGTTCTATCACTTTTAGCTAGCACAGAGGCTATAGACGAGATTAGTGCACTTGTTGATGCTCCTACTTGGTATGCGTGTTGCTGCTTAGATGCAGAGAAAAACGGATCGGAGGGAGTACTAGAATAGAGGCTAGACATGAGACTAGATGCGAGGAAGCAACTTCTACTTCTTTACACTCGAAGAAGAAAGAAGCACGCAAGATCGAGCCTCCGCAGATCAACAATGAATGCATCGAGAAGGCACTAATCCAACTTACAGGAGTAGTAAAATGTATACTTGTGGTTCTTGTTTTCTTTGGTCTTGCTTTTCTAGTCAAAATTATCGTTGGAGTTCGTGCAAAACGGAGGTCCGTTTGGGGTCGTGCGTTGCAGTTGGCCTTACAAGTGGGACCGCAGTTAAGGAAACCGACTATCAGCAAACCCCCACCTCCCCCGCCGCGTGATGGCTGAGTTAGAGAAACGATGAGGTTGAAGAGATTTCTCTAGCACGGACTCCAAGAAATATGATGTCAGATGGAATTCGTGCTGGTGGCGTGTGCCGTACTCCTGGACATGAATGCTTGTTCTGGCCCATGCCACCCTACTACTCCTACTACTTAGTACTATATAGTACTACTAGTATCGAGGATTCGAGGTGCTGGTTACACAGTACAGTATGGCTACAGTAAAAACACCCGCACGACGCGCAAAGCATGTGAAGCTAGTACAAATAGTGTACTACTATTGTTGATTGGCCTCATCCGATAACCTGTTGCAATGCACGTACAATTATGTATTCAGAAAATATATTTTTTGCCTCGTCGCACCACTCACTCATAGAAGCAACTCGAAAGCCATTCATAAATTTAGTAAGTTTATCACAGGCATATCATTTTATTACATACAACAGGTCATCAACCCACATCGACAATGAGGATACATTATAAAAACTAAAATTTTCACCACACAACAAATAACAAGCAATGAAATGAACTTCAACTCAACCATTCCTCAGCGTTGGAAACACTTGCTTTGAACCACAAGTGATTCTCTAGGACGGGCCATCCATTGTCGATCTAGAGACCAACGCAGGACTGATCATCCAGGCTGAAGCGGCCTACTATATCAGTACCAGGGTATGGAACCACCCAAATGTCCGAGGTATAGACACAGTTGCTTCTCATAAATGGTAGTAACGTTGTGTCAACAGCAGTTGGATCGCCTTTCACCATCATTGGATAGTTTTGTCCAAGGAAGAGTGAGTTTTCTCCAAGACTATCAATTTTGTACCAGGGAGAAGGAGTTGGCACTAGCACACTAGTATCCATCCCGAATACCATGCAACGGGTGTTGGAATAGGTCCGGAGAGTGCGACCATGGGAGACTACACCTGCTTCCTTAGCAGTAACATCATCAGTGGGCTGTATACACACGAGAAGAGGTGATCCATCGGAATTAGTTGCCAGACGCCAAATAGTATATGGGCGCTGCTCGTCCTCATGCTCGTGATCATCACCATCATCATCTCCCCCTTGGTTATAAAAATCTTCAAGTATAGGTGGTGGAATGTTCACAGGACCTTGGAAACACAAGAAGAAGGTTAATTAGTAAGGCTGGCCATAGTGGGGGTAACATAAGTAGTATCATGCACTTGGGACTCGCAAACATGCTTATGTGGTAGGAAATTAAGGAAGAGAGAGATGGTTACAGTAACATAGGTAGATACCGTAACATAATAAATGTGATGCTACTATGTGTCATGCATGCCAATAAATGAGACCACCTATGATACTAATATAAGATACTATGCACTATAGAGGTAGTAACATAAACTAGTAACATATGCATGTTACTAGTCTAAGTTACTCCCCACTATGACCAGCCTTGCTAACCCGCATGCATGTGGATGAAACAATTATAATTACGATGGAAGACAAACGTACCGAAACAACGAGGATGCCATGCAAAAATAGTGCCACGAGTGGTGGCAGCAAACACAAGGCCCTCGTATTGAATTGCATCACAGTACTCAGCCATGTACAGAAACTGATTTTTGAGCAATATCCATCCAGCCAAACCACTGACGATGGCAACAAGCTTGTCGAAGATAGCAACAACTTCATAGTTGTTGTAATTCCAAGAGCGGTTGGGGACTCGAGAAATTGCTATCTTTCATAGAATACAGTCACCATGATTGTATTTGAACATGCGTACAATACCGGTGTGCTCAACCTCTGGGCAGTCTGCTGAGATTTTTGGAAGTGGAACCCGGTCACGAGTGTACACATTCACAAGTTCCCACTCGCAGTTGGACCCAATGTAAACAACCCAATCTCCATTTGCGCCTGCCCAAGCCTTGCCCTCAAGCGATGGCATCTTAACATCATACGTATCATTATCAAGCGGCATTAACTTGCACAAGTCGAGGCCTCCATCGTGACGGCATTAGTCATCAGGGTCACGGCAAAGAAGATAGGGGAGAGCAAACCACTCCTTGACTCTTGGGTTCCTTGTAATGATGTTATTAGTTGAGTCGAGAATGGGCTTGAACGAACCTGCCATGCTAGCCGAGGTGATGATATCGCACCGATCAATGAGTTCCTCCACCACGTCATCTTTCAGATCGGGGCAAGAATAACGGGGTCGTTTCCGTCCTGTTCCTTCCATGGAGAAGACAATCGAACAATGGCAGAAGAAAGGGTGAAGGGCTGAAGGAAAATGGAGGAGGGAGAGGAAGAGCGTGCGACAGCAGTTCCAAATCGAGAGGGAAAGGCGAAGAGTCGGTGGACGGTTGCCAGTTTGCCATGGTTCACAAAGGGGCGCCCGGGCCTACACGCCGGTTCGGAAATACTCCTACTACTCGCCATCATCTCACTGATATGTGGAACGGGACCACATGTCAACGAAACATGGTGTGTAATTTCTCGTGCAAAATCCAATCTGGCCGCGTTGGCCCGAGGTGCCACATTAGTTATCAGCCTTTATTTTTTTAATGGCGTGCCGTTCAATTTTGAAGCACGACTAACTGGTACTGTACGCAGAGAAAATATAAACTACTCTACCACTACTCCACCTCCAGTACTAGTAGTATAAAGAAGATATATAGGCTGGAGCGTCAGCGCTTTCTTGCCAAGGGCTGCCCACTTGCTTCTCACACTACCACCCTCTCTCCAGATCTAAAAAAGACGGGCCCTCTCTGCCTCCTCACCGGTGGTCACAGATCCACCAGGGAAGAAAAGGACGTGCAGCATTGACGCACTCGTTGTCGGCGAGCGAGGTCACGCACTGACGACAAGGCCGTCCTCTCAGACCTAGCGCCCGCGTGGGATCGCTGCCGTAGTGTGTGCGGAGGACGACGACCACGAGCGAAGCCACTTCCCGCCGACCCTCAGGTATGCTACCTCTTTTCGAACCATACCCTTGTTCTATTGCCCCATCTGGCACGTCGTTGCATGTGGATCTTTTTCCACTCCACCATCTTCCCAATTTGCTATCCTCTGCTCTGCTGGCCACGCAGACGAAAACCATAATCTGCACTATTAAAGGAAACCCTACTTCATGCAGACTAATGCATGTTTGGGTTGAATAAGAAGGGAGACTGTACTGTCCAAGAGAGTAGGCATCGAACCCGCATCTAGGTTGAAAAGGGGAAAATCAGTAGCTAAGGAACGAGTCTCGTGTCTCTTGGTTGAAGAAGGGTAGAAAGGCATGACAACACAATAGAGAATGACCAGGTCGATCGGTTTGTTGTCCTCACATAGGAAAAAGGTGGCTAAAGAGAACAAAAATTGGACGTAATCCACATATGCTGCCTGGATATTTGTTACTCTGGGCAACCATACCACCCTCACCACTCTGCGTCCGTGGAGGTACATCGTACTGGTGCGCCCACTGTCCGAATGGGCCTCACATGCTCTTATTGCCACTTTTTTTGCTGTTAGTATAACGCCAGCAGTCAAGTCAAGCAATGCTACTGCTAAAGTGATGCCACATTTAACTAATGCCGCTCTCAGTCTAATGCCACAGATAAATTTAAGTAGTGCCATTTAATGTCACTGGATCATTTCAGGGTTAGCTGTTGATTGTGGATGTATTAAAGATTTTTCAGCTAAGGCGTTCTAATGTTGTTGCATAGCCAGTATACCAACGATGAAACTTGTTACTACCTTCAGATTTTTGCACTGTTAATGCTTATAGATTACATACCTCACTTTCATGAGATAAGTTAATTTTTTTGTACAGTGTCACCAAAATGCCAAGGCGCTGATGTCATTTTATTTTGGTTAAAATGCATAGACAATTATGAAGACAAGAGGAAAGGTCAAGAGTGGGCACCTCCTCCTTCGGCTGTTCTCTTGATTATCAAGAGGAAAGATCAAGTTTTTATGTTTGATCGATTATCAAGATTGGGATAGCAATTTTTAAGGTCCCCCCGAGTTCGAAATGATATTTACCTTGCAGGTACATGGTTTGCAATTTTTTATACTGTCATTAGTTAATAATGCTAGTTACCTTCAGACTTTTGTATTTGGTTTAATGCTCATGCATAGCTAGTATACCAATGCTGAAACTTGTTACCTTTACGTTTTGTATTGTTAATTCTTATAGAAACCTTCCAGTTCTAGAGCTTATTGAAATCTGTTCAGTAAAACCATTGTACTGTACCCTGTAATAAACTAACTACTCTACTGTTGCACTAGCCACTAGATTAGTGTATATTTGTAGTATTCGAATGGTGTTGCATTAGCGTATGGACATAAATAAAGTGTGGCAAGCTTTCCCAGATATGTGCTCAAGAAAACTACTACTTGTTTTTCTAAATACTAGACGTTTGGGTACTTTAAATTGAACCGCGAAAACGTCTTATATTAAGGAACAGAGGGTGTAGAGTTCACTCAAATTATCCCGGTAAAGCTAGTCACACCTTTGTTAAAATTAATGTTCATTATGTTATCGGAGGAGGTCTGTATGTTTGTCTCTAATGCCTATCTACTACATACCCGACATCATGATGTAATGTTAAGTCATTTCCTTTTGTACAGTGTAACTAAATTGTCAAGGCGGTGATGGCATTTTATTTTAGTAGAACTGCACAAAATTTGCTTAAAAGAGGAGGAAAGGTCAGGAATGGCTCAGTTTTTCAGAAAAAAAGTATGGATGCCTTCCTGACATCAGCCGCTGTTGCTTTATTTATTCCTTCAAACAGGTGGTTAGAAACAGTCTTGCTACCTTTTACCATTAAGAAATTGGAATGCTTATATTTGTGAGTCTATGCTTCAACTATTGCCACTTTTATAGTAATCACACTTTCAATATCTATGCAAACAGGGAAGCTCGATTTTAGTGGAGCTGCACAAAAAGTCCAACTGGTTCAACATTAGGAGCATGTTTTTTTCCAAACCTTTATATCCAATTGGTGGCACTATGAGCTGTTCATTATGAAGGTACATGGTTTGATACTATCTTGCTACTCTTTTTGTACTGTCATTAGATAGTAATACTAGTGGTTTGCATGTGAATTTATTGGCCGGGTGGACCTACATTGGAGGTGCAGGACAAGATTCAATGATTGGATGCTCAATTTCGGTTGTATCGATTTCACCTCTTCCATCACTGTGAAAATGGTGTGGTATATGTTTACTAGCTGCTTGATATTTGTGCAGACAGAGATGTCTGCCCGTTGCTATTTGACAAACAAACAAAGTGTCCGCAGTTTTGGTTGAACTGCACAAGAGAATAGTATAGTCACTGCATGCAGTGCCATTTGAAAATAGACACAAAGATTGGATAGTCACTTCATGGACTGCAGAAAAGTAGTACTGTACTATTTACTGGCCAACACTTGGTGCTTCATTGCTTTGGTCTGATTATACAATGGGCATCATTTTTCCTAAGTTAAAGTTTGTATTCCGAAAATAGTCTCGCGGTGTGATCGAGAGAAGACCAAATCATATTGCAGTGGATGTTCCTCCATCATGTGTGGTTCATTCTCATGGTTCCAGCTGTTGGTGAAACCACTTACGTTTGCAAGAGGAATTGTAGACTTCACAAACAAATTTGACTTTCAGTCTGTATTGAATGTTGGCCAAGAGAAGCATCCATGTTAGTAGGAAGAACAGATGTTTTTTCTAGATCTTTGCTTTTGGAGCTACATATTTGTATATGATCTGTGAATCATTGAGATGCATTAACATGTTGATCTTATGTATGGGAATCGTACTAGTTAGTTTTAGTTGCGACGCAAGATCCGAAGTGGCTGATCTTTGCTTTTGGAGCTACATATTTGTATATGATCTGTGAATCATTGAGATGCATTAACTTATTTCTGTTCGCTCAGTGTTTACAAGTTGCTGATCGATCACTAGCTAGCCTACAAATGCGCACCTGGCAGTTTTATTTGCGACGCAAGATGCGAAGTGGCAGTTTTTTGAATAAAAATGCCTACCTCTGAAGAAACTGACAAGCTACACTATCGATCCTACACGGATAAAAATGCCTACCTCTGAAGAAACTGACAAGCTACACTATCGATCCTACACAGATAAATAGCGTATCACACATGTAGTACCTCCTTTCCGGTTTGCACGGCTCAGTTCAAGAATCGACCTAATAGATCCTACACGAATAAATAGCGGATCACGCATGTACTAGTACCTCCTTTCCGGTTTGCAGGGCTTAATTCAAACCTCTCACCAACCAAGGTACTCCCTCCGTCCGGGTTTATTAGTCACATGAGCAAAGCAGCAAGACCAAGGCATGGCAATAATTAACGGCATGCAGAAGTTTAAGCCTAATAAATTCCAGTGATTTAAGTGGCTGCACGCGTGCCCTCGGCTGCGACTCGTTGCATGCTGCTTCGCGTACTGCCTGCTAGCGATTCTGAGTGCCTGCATGCAGCCGGCCGTAATTAAGGCAGCTAACTAATGCGAAAAAGATACGCTTTAATTGTTGCGGGCTTTTTAAATCCGTGAAATCATTATTGACAAGGAGGGAGATGATTTGAGTGCACTCATTTGACCGCCATGCCGGCGTGCGACCCAGACGGGACGGCACGTCACAGTCATAATTTCAGTTTCCCTAGTTTTCCACGGCAAGCTGGCGCGCTAAGCCATTATGCATTGAATTCCGATTACCGTCGCGCTACCTTCCCCCTATAAGTATTGTTTCCCGGCATTCTCTAGTGCCACCGTGACCCAACTCGCCATATCCTCATAAGCCCCCACCAGCCCGACGTCACTCGCCACATCCGCCATGCCCCCGCCCGTCTGCGGTAGGCGACGCCGGAGGCGGTCACCTCCGGAACTAGTGTTTGGTTTTTCACCGGAAGGCAGACGGAGGGAGGAGGCATTCTATCTGTCTCTAGATGGCAATGCGTAGATCGAGGAGTTGTTGGAGCGCGACCGCATGGCGGAGGAGCAGGAGTTGTTGGAGCACGACCGCCTGGCGGAGGAGCAACGTATTGCTGATTTGCGCCGCCAGCGGGACATGGAGCAGCAGCGCACCGACGCTCTGAGTCACGAGCAGAGCGCCCGCAACTGGGCCGACTACATGGAGGTCGACGCCCCGCAAATAGCCCTCGAGGCTGTCGGGCACGCACGCATTCGCGATGCCGATTTTTACTACCAGCTCGTCAAGTGGGTTTCCCGCTTGGAAGCCGAAGCTTCGGTGGACCACCCCGGCATGGAAAGGGCCAATGTGCACGAGCAACGCGCCCTATCGCACCTCTGGCAAGTCCGAGGAGAGGCGCAGGACGCCGGTGCCGGCGTTTAGTGTGTGCCGCCGACATCGTCTAGTTAGCTAAGAGTAAGTTAGTACTTGTCTAGTGGGAGTAGATAGTTAACTTAGCTATGATGGTTGTCAACGTGGAAGTTCAGTACTCTATATGTGGATCAGACCTGTTACTTTGCTCTGAATGTTGAACTTTCCGTTTGAATGTATGGAATGGGCTGTTATTTTTTTAAATGGGTTGTATTTGTCCTCCACGGGTTTAGAGGCTGACACGTGGGCCTAGCAAGTTGACGCGTACACAATCAGGAGATGATTGTATGTGGAGAGGATGACAGCAGGGACCCGCCAAGGTCATGGCAGTACGCAAGCAAGTGCCTCCTTATTTCAAGCCAATAAAAAATTGCTCCTCCTAGTGGATTTCTGACATCTGGGTCCCATGCCATTGTCAACATAGTCAATAAACGAGAGAATTGCACAACGAGCGGCGGACACCAGGGACCCAGCAGCTCGCCCAGTTATTTTTGTTTTGGGTTAATTTGATAAATGCCTCCAAGAAATGCCACTGCAATTTCCAAACTTTGAAAAATACCATTTCATGCCATTTCTAGTGGCATTTTTTGAAGCTTGGAGTGGCGTTTTTCAAAGTTTGCAAACTGCAGTGCCGTTTTTCCAAGTTTGCAAAAATTGCAGTGGCATTTTTCAAAGTTTGGAAATTGCAGTGGCATTTTTATGAATCGCCATGATTGGAGTGGCATTTATCTAATATGTTTTTGAGACGGAAGCGGGGTGTCAACTGGGCTGTGCGGGACACTCTGGCCTGTCTAGACAGCCTTTTCTTTTATGTTTACCACAGACCAGCCTAGTAGTTTTTTTTCCTTTTGAAAATGGCTAGCCCAGTTTTTTTGTGATTTGTCAAGTCAGTCACTTTATCAGGCCTGTTGGGCTAGATGAGGAGAGCTTCATTCGGCTGGCCGAGAAAATGGCCTATCAGTAATGAGAAATGGGTTGTACATTTTTAAAACACATCAAACCGGCAATTAGTTTCAAATATCTTTTTTTCATTTCGAGATTTTAAATTGCATTGATTTTTATGCGTGGACAATTTATTGGATTTTATATTGATATACATTTATTTTTAAAATTAGTCTGAATGTGACTTGAAATTTAGGGATTAAAAACAGTTCAGACCGAACCAACATATGCAAAATTTCGTATAATTTTTTAACCGTGGCCACAATATGGGCTGTAATGCTAACAAAAACAATATGGGCTCCAAAAAACCCCGTAAGAATTAGCAAATGAGCTGTAAACTATTTGAAATAATGGCAGATGGGCTGTATGCTATTTTCCACAGATTTGAGGCTTTCCACAGATGTCCTGTATACTGTTGGATGTCCATCCAACGGCCGTCGTGCTTCTTCAATCTCTGCTCATCCTACTCCAGCCACTCAAACAAGCGCCAGCGGGACTGCCTGCTCCCTCCTCCTCGCGGCCGGCTGTGCTGCCACGTAGGCCTCATCGCCCCACCGTACTCCCATCGCTGGCCTAGCTATCCCTCTACTCACCCTCAGTCCCACACATGCTGTTATTCTCCGGCGACGGCAGACGAACCAGTAAACCCTCGTACTCCTCCGCATGGGAAATAACTGCCGAGTATTCCCTGGCTCCGTGTCGTTCCCTTCCTAGGCCTTGCCGTCGTCCACTGCCCTGGTGCTCTCGGCATGGCCTGGTCAACATGGTCAATGAACGACATCCATCGGAAGTGGACTGTACGTGGAGAGACTGATAGCTGGGTCCACGGACGCACGCAAGGAAATGCCTCCTTATTACGCGCAAAATAATGATTCCTCCACCTGACATCTGGGACCCACCAAAAGTGCCTCTGTATTTCGCGAAAAAAACATTACCGCCGCTGACAGCTCGGACCCACCAGCTATATCTTCGCACGCAAGGAAGTGCCTCCTTATTATGCCTAAAAAAAGAATACTCCCCCTGCTAGCTGGGACCCAGTATAGTGGGCCTACTAAGTTGACGGGGACTAAGGGCTTTGTCAACTTAGTCAATATGCACGATTCTAGCTCGACTGACCGTATGATGTCCATCCAACGGCCGTAGTGCTTCTTCAACCTCTGGTCTTCTTGCTCCAGCCGCCCAAACCAGCGCCGGTCATGCCGCCTGCTCCTGCCTCCCGTGGCCGGCTGCGCTGCCGCGGAGGCCTCACCGCCCCCATACTACTCCCACCGCTGGCTAGGCCGTCCCTCCACTACACTCACCCACACCCCCTGTTATTCTGCGACGACGGCAGCGCAGCCGAACTAGTGAACCCTCGTACTCCTTTCCGCGTGAGCATCCACTGCCGCATCTTCCCTGGCTCTGCGTCGTCCCCTTCCTAGGCCTCACCATCGTCCATCGCCGTGGTGCTCTCGACGCGACATGGTTAATGTGGTCAATGACCGAATTCCATCGGAAGAATACTGTACCTGGAGAGGCTGACAGCTGGGTCCATGGCAGCCATAAGGAAGTGCCTCCTTATTACGCGGAAAGTAATTATTCCTCCACCTAACAGTAGGGACCCACCGGACGGGCCACCAGTATTTCGCGAAAAAAACGTTTGCCCCTGACTGCTGGGACCCACCCGACGGGCCACCGTATTTCACGAAAAAACATTCCTCCTGCTGTCAGCTCGGACCCACAGGAAGTGCCTCCTTATTACGCACAAAAAAATGAATACCCCCCCCAGCTAGCTGGGACCCACCTTGGTGGGAGGCTGACTTGTGGGCCTACTAACTTGACAGGGACGGAGGGCTTTGTCAACTTAGTCAATATAAACGATTCTAGCCCCAGTGACCGTACGATGTCCATCCAACGGCCGTAGTGCTTCTTCAACCTCTGGTCTTCTTGCTCCATCCGCCCAAAGCAGCGCCGGTCGTGCCGCATGCTCCTGCCTCCCATGGCCGGATGTGCTGCCGCGGAGGCCTCACCGCCCCCTACTATTCCCACCGCTGGCCAGGCCCTGCGGCAACGGCAGCCTCACACCGCAGTCGAACCAGTGAACCCTCGTACTCCTCTCCGTGTGGGCATCCACTGCCGCGTCTTCCCCGCCTCCACGCTGTCCCCTTCCTAGGCCTCGCCGTCGTCCACCGCCGTGGTGCTCTCGCCGCGGCATGGTCAATGTGGTCAATGACCGAATTCCATCGGAAGAATACAGTACGTGGAGAGGCTGACAGCTGGGTCCACGGCAGCCGCAAGGAAGTGCCTCCTTATTATGCGGAAAATAATTATTCCTCCACCTGACAGCAGGGACCCACCGGATGGGCCACTAGTATTTCGTGAAAAAACGTTTGCCCCTGACTGCTGGGACCCACCCGACGGGCCACTGTATTTCGTGAAAAAAACGTTCCCCCTGCTGTCAGCTCGGACCCACCGGAAGTGCCTCATTACACAGAAAAAAATGAATACCCCCCAGCTAGCTGGGTCCCACCTTGGTGGGAGGCTGACTTGTGGGCCTACTAAGTTGACGGGGACAGAGGGCTTTGTCAACTTAGTCAATATAAACGATTCTAGCTCCAGTGACCGTACGATGTCCATCCAACGGTCGTAGTGCTTCTTCAACCTCTGGTCTTCTTGCTCCAGCCGCCCAAAGCAGCGCCGGTCGTGCCGCATGCTCCTGCCTCCCGTGGCCGAATGTCCTGCCGCGGAGGCCTCACCGCCCCTACTATTCCCACCATTGGCCAGGCCCTGCGGCGATGGCAGCCTCACACCACAGTCGAACCAGTGAACCCTCGTACTCCTCTCGGCGTGGGCTTCCACTGCTGCGTCATCCCCGGCTCCCGTCGTCCCTTTCCTAGGCCTCTCCGTCGTCCACCGCCCTGGTGCTCTCGGCGCGGCATGGTCAACGTGGTCAAGGAACGATTTCCATCGGACGTGGACTGTATGTGGAGAGGATGATAGCTGGGTCCACGGCCGCAGCAAGAAAGTGCCTCCTTATTACACGGAAAATAATTATTCCTCCACCTGACAGTGGGGATCCACCGGACGGGCGACCGTATTTCGCAAAAAAACGTTTCCCCCCTGACTGTTGGGACCCACTAGCTAGACCTTCGCACGCAAGGAAGTGCGTCCGGGCAAAAAAAGCGATTCACCCCTCTGACTGCTGGGACCCACCAGCTACATTTTCGCACGCAAGGAAGTGCCTGACAGTCGGGACCCACCAGCTACATTCATACGTAGCATTGTCATTCTGGTCGCGAACGTGTACGTACATACTGGTCGTTATAGAGGTGCGCACGTGTCGTAGTAGAGGCGCGCACGTGGCATGTACACGTACGTACAGCGGCCAGGGTGCAAGAAAGAAAATACGGCCATGTATGTGTACATACGGGCAGGGTCTCGAACGCCTAGTCGCGCATACGTACGGCGAGGGCTCGTGTTCATGGGGAGGCAACGGAATGCGTCGTGTTCATGGGGAGGCAACGGAATGCGTCGTGTTCATCGGGAGGCAACGGAAGGCGTCGTGTTCATGGGGATGCAACGAAATGCGTCGTGTTCATCGGGAGGCAACGAAACGCGTGGGAGCCAACCGGCTTGGATGGATCAGGCGATGGAAACGAGGCCTGGCGTACCGCACAACAGAGGAAACGGACCTCCTACGGTCGAAACGGGGGTCCTGTTGATCGGGAGGGGTGTGGCGTACAGCAAAATGGACGAAACGGACTTGTGTTGGAGCGCCACGGTCGAAACGGGGGTCCTGTTCATCGGGAGGGGTGTGGCGTGCTGCAAAATGGGACTCCACGGGATACTGTTCATCTCCACCGTCGACCTCCTCCAGCCTCGACGGGCTACCGTCGACCTCCTCCAGCCTCCACTGGCTCCTGTTCATCCAGCCTCCACCGCGCGCTACTCCACCGACTACTGTTCAACCACCCCTCCACGGGCACCCCTCCACCATCTACTGTTGATCCAGCCCTCCACACCACGGGGTCCTGTTCAACCACCCCTCCATGGCCACCCCTCC
>NC_057807.1:101637968-101648533 GCF_018294505.1 Triticum aestivum | reverse complement strand
ACTGTTCATCCAATCGATCGGCTTCAGTTAGCAGCAGTAGCGAAGGAATCGCTCCATCGGGTTCAGTTAATAGCCACCGATCAATTCCTCGGGTTCAGTAACGCGTAGCCTGCAGTGCAATCGCTCGGGCTCAGTTAGAGCCCAACGCCTTGCTCGGGTTCAGTTCGAGCCAACGCCTCGCACACACGCGCGTACGTACGAGAGAAACACGCATCGCTCCACCCCCGACCTCCCACTGTAACCGGCAACTCCCCGAAATTTTCCTCCCCCTCGCTTCTACCATGGCTTTTTCCGTCATGGACGGCCCAAAGATTGTCATGCAGCTGCATCTCCGGCCCGCCCAGGACGAAAAGCCCATTTTCTGTCATGATTTTTTTTTCATAGAAGTAGGAGCCCACCACATCTATGATGATACCAGGTTTTGTCACAATTATCGTCATAGAAGTGTCATATGTATGACAGAAAAAAATTCATTCGGCCCAAAATGTCACGAATGTGTCTTTTTTTGTAGTGACTCCTTACATAATCTCACTATGTTTTATTCCTATGCATGCCAGTTATTGTACACAATGGAACTGATCATGTAGAGCAAAAGAGGCGAGCCTTGCGTGGCAATAAAATTTCATGCAGACGTCGTTCCATGGTGGGCGCGAAGGCATCCCCCCTCCACCCATTTTGTATCGTAATCAAGAGGAAGATAATTGTTCTGAGGGGGATTCGGAAGGAGAAGACCACTCCTATTTACCCCATGAGGTCTTCGCTCTAACTTGGCATGCTGATGTTGGTAATATCATGCATATGGTGCCTTGCATTGCTTACTGTATACATTAAAGATGTCATCTGCTTAGTTTAGACATGCTTTGTGTCAATGCCATCTGTTTAGTTTCTTTATCGTATATGTGAATCATGCAATGCCATCTTGTCTAGCCAAGCATCATATATGTTAATTTCGCAATGCCACCCTGGTTAGCCAGTCATCTTATATGTGAATTATATCATACCATCATTTTTTTATTACGTGTTAATTTTGTCAACAATTTTAGTCCATTCAAATACTCTTCCTGTGCATCAGCCATTCGGCATGGTCATGCAAAATCTGGAGTGGAAACAAGGTCTTCAGAGCAGACAATGCTATCTGACGAAGCGCATGTCTTGCTGGTTACCGATAGCTCCTCAGAGGAGGATTCAGAGACATATGACCAGTCATATCCCCCCCCCCCGAGGTGCATGCCCTAACTTGGCAGGGTTATGTTGCTCATATCATGCGTATGGTATCTTGCATTGCTATGCTATTTTCTTAGTTTAGACATGCTTTGTGTGAATGCCACATGTTTAGTGTCTAATTACCATATATGTGAATTATGCAATGCCATCTTGTTGCAAGACATTATATATGTGAATTATGCAATGTTATCTTGTTGCAAGGCATTATGTATGTGAATTATGCAATGCCATGCTGTTTAGGCAAGCGTCATATATGTGAATTATATCATGCCATCCTTTTTTTGTATTTCTCATTGCTTTTGTCGACAATGTTTGTATATTCAACTGCTCTTCCTGTGCATCAGCCATTTGAATTGGTGATGGAGAAATCTGGAGTGAAAACAAGGTCTTCAGTGCAGACAATGCTACCTGCTGAAGCAGATATCTTGCTGGTTACAGATAGCTCTTCAAAGGAGGATTCAGAGGCAGATTACCAGTCTTATTATCCCCCTGAGGTGTATGCTCAAACTTGGCAGGGTTATATTACTCATATAATGCATATGTTGTATTGCAATGCTTAGTTTATACATCATATACACAATATTGAATGCCATCTCCTTAGTTGACACATCATATATGTGATTGCCCTCTGCCACTTCCTTAGTATATAAATCATATATTTGAATTATGTCATGCCATGATGTTTACATAGACAGCATGTATCTGAATTATGGCATGCCAGCCCATTTTCTAAAGACATAATATGGTTATATCATCTCATCCTGTTTACATAGTCATCATATTTTAAATTATGTCATTCTATCCGTGAATTATATCATGCCATCATGTTTCCATCGACGGCATGTTTGTGATTTATGGCATGCCAACCACTTTAATAGACACGTCGTATAGTTATATCATGTCATCATGTTTACATAGTCATCATATTTTGAAGTATGTCATTCTATCCTATTTAGTTAGCCATCATACATGTGAAATTGTGTCATGCTATCCTGTTTAATTAGCCATCATATATGTGAAATTATGTCCTGCTATTCTGTTTGCTTAGACAACATAAATGTGAATTATTTCATGCCCTATTTTCTTCCCTACTATCCATTGCACCTGTCTATCTTACAATGTATGTACATTCAATTACTTTTCTTGTTTATCAGCCATTTCAATTGGAGGGAGTGATGGCAGTATCTGTGGGAGTAAAAACACGGTCTTCAGAAAAGATCGTGCTACCTGTCGATGCAGATAGAACCACGGTTGTACTTGCCCAAGAACTAGCCCCACCACACATAACCCACAATCATGCAGATTGTACCCCTACCCAGTTGGACAGAGAACCAGCTACACCCCTTCTAACCCCAACCCCAACAGATAGACACCCAGTTCCTGTTGACACAGCACCATCTCCACCACAGAGCACCCAAACACGAGCAGTTAGTAAGGCAACTACAATGCCCAAATCACGAGGACCACCACTCTGAACCCGAAGTCAACGCTTAAAGCAGAAGAAGAATTGTTCTCAGGTCAGGTTCCGTAGCTATGGTTCATACTACTTTGCTCTTGCATCATTGTATTTACTGATACCAACTAATTTCAAATTTGAAGGATGCAATTGAAACTCCAATGGCGCAACAGGTATGTTTTAAACCTGTTTCTTCAACGTGTTTGGCTGTTTGCTATTGTAACTTGCTCTATGTTGATTTAAGTTTCAATTGAATAAACAGTTATGTTCTCATGCCATGCACATTACAAGTGTTGTTATTGTTATGTAGTTTCCCACACTTATATTCTGCCTATGCTTCTTTGTCTTAAATAGATATGATTTGAACTGTATCTATCTTGATTTGGCAACATAAACTAGAATGATATAGACCATACAGTGACCATACTACATAGATATATGTTTGTTTCATGTTGTTATCCTGTCCACCTTACTACTGAACTGGTTTACCAAAATGAGTTTCATATACTACATTGTAAACCTGAGATGTGTCTGTTTGTTTCTGTTTTAGAACGCGGATAAAATATTGGAGAAGAGTACCCTGTTATGCAATGGTAAAGGAAGTAATGCAGATAAGGTTCAAGATAGTGAGACATCCCTGTTGGTCTCCAAGAAAGCTGATAAAAACTATATTGAAGACACTGAGACAACCCCAAAGTCCTGTCTTGATGTAGTGTTCGAGTTACTATCTACCACTACTGGCACCAGCTCTTCGAACTCGTTGACTGAATCAGTTTGGCTTCTTGAGTCTCAACTTCAAGTTGAAAGACATCGATCAGATGTTATGCGACATGAAGCCGAAGGACTGAGGAAGTCCCTGCAGAATCCAGATGCATACTTTCTGGTGCAATAGCAAGCACTGGAGGACTTAAGCGCCAAACAAGAGAAAGTTAATAAGCTTTCTAAGCATCTTGCCAGCATTTGGATACCCAGGATATTGTTTCTTGAGCTCTTCTGAAGTGGTTTCAGTTCTGGACTTGTTTTGCTGCGGCGTTTATATGCTGCTATGTTCCCTATATTTGCACTGGTGGCGAACTTTGATGCCCAGTGGATGTAATATGTGTAATAGCCGTGATAGCCTAGTGTAAGTTGCTTGAATATTTATTTCCTTGTTGTCTTGTTTATTTGTTTGCTTGTAGTCAGTGCAGTTCTTTTTCTGCGGTTTGCTAGTGGCTGCAATAACCTATTTTTTAAAACTAGGCCACAATAACCATGGGCTAATATTTACTGTAGTGACACTAGGCCTCCTACGGGCCGTAGAAACAGTGGACCTTCTACGAGCCGTATAAACAGTGGGCCTTCTACGGGCCGTGGAAACAGTGGGCCTTCTACGGGCCATAGAAACAGTGGGCCTTCTACGGGCCGTAGAAACAATGGACCTTCTACGGGTCGTATCATCAATGGGCCTTATACGGGCCGTATGATCGATTGGCCAAACATGGGCCAAACAGACCGCATTCTGGACGTAAACGGGCTAGAGTTGGAATCGTCCGTTCATGGTCCGACCATAATGGGCCATCGTTAATAGGCCGTATTTGATGACGCTATGAAAACGGCCCAATGTATTAACGGACCACAAACGGGCCGACTGTAACCACGGGCTGAATTTGGCCCACAAGCAGAAAATGACAGTAACGGGCCGTAAGTAAATGAATGCTGGAAAATAGCCCAAGAATAAATGGGCTCTGAGAAGGCCGAAAGATAACATGGGCTGGAAACGGCCCAACGGAATAACGGGCCGTTAATGGGTATAAAGTGATACACTGTTCTTTACGGGCCAGTTTCACCATGGGCCATTAATGGGTGTAAAGTGATACGCTGTTCATTACGGGCCAGTTTCACCATGGGCCGTTAATAGGCCAAGAGTTACATAGGGGCCTCATATGGGCCGAAAGACGTCATGGGCCATACATGGGCCAGAAGTGAAAATGGGCTGGAATCATATTGGATGGCCCAGATGACACTACTGGGCCTAATTCGAATAGGGCGTAACGGGCCTTGGGTTAGCGGGCTGTAAATGGGCTATATGCGAACAGGCCGTTAACAGGCTTTCAATGGGCCAGCCCGCCACATTTTGACCAAGTCAAACGGGCCGGCCTTTTAACAGGAATGGGCCTCTGTTGGTCCGTACCACGTGTCGACGTATCATAGGCGCCTTTTGTCCAATGAGTGGATGACATCTATTCCAGCGATGAGCCGGCACGTGTTTCCTCCAGCCAATGATGATTTTACATGTGGAAAATCCCCATTGGTCGGGGCTGTTAACGGGTTATCGGATTCAAAACCCGACTCGATAGATTAACGGTGTTCCATTATGATGGATGCCACGTGTCGGTCACCCTTGACGAAAGCACTTCTATGACGCGTGATTTATCGTCATGGAAGTGGACACTTCCGTGATGATAATTTTGGCAATGTCATGGAACACTTCTATGAAAACACAGGTATGACTATCTTGATTCTGTCATAAATTTCTCATGGATGTACATGCATGACAAAAAACGCGACCTACTGTGACAAACATGTATCATCACGGAAGTGTATTTTTTGTAGTGTTGTATTGCTTGTAATTTGATTAAATCACTTCTGCTTAGTTTACATAGATAGTTGTGAATATGCCATGTCGTCCTGTTTCTCGTACATATTCCATCCTTGTATCATATGTTCGCCTTACATCAAGGTAGTGATTGTCAGTATCATGCATGAATGAGTTCTGAAGAGTGAATTTTATTGCTTTTTCTTGTCGGTTATACTTGACAATGCAAAATCAATACAACAGAAGGAAATTAGCAAGGCAGTGGATAAAGGTTCTTCTTCCAAATGGAGGGCCTCTACACATTCTACTCAGCCATCCCCCCAACAAGATTTGGAAGACAACACATGCATAGACACTCAAAGTAGATGTGTTGATGATGAGGACGTCCCCCCTTGTCCACCATCACAGGTGCTCCCTCTAACATGGCACTGCTATATGTGGTTGCAAGTTATGTATGCTGTCTAGCTTGTATTGCTTCTAATTTTGTTGAATTCCATCTGCTTACTTTACAGATTATATTTGTGAATAAGACACGTGTTCCTGTTTCTAGAACATACAATATATGTCTACCACACCATGTTCTTACATCAAAGTACTACTATTGTGTAACCTGCAACAATCACTTTTCACAAGACACATTTAACTTGAGTCTGATATATTTTACATCTCGCATTATTTTCTAGCTTGTACTACTAATTTGTTGAAATGGCATTAATGACAAGACAATTTTAACTTGGTAGAGTGTTATTCGTTGCGTCTTACATATGGTGTCTAGCTTTCACTTCTTCTAATTTGTTGAAATGTCTTCTGCTTAGTTTACACATCATAAGCTATGAATATGCAATGGCACTAATGACGAGAGACCTTTAACTTCGTAGTGTGATGTTGTTTGCATCTTGCATATGATTTGTTACTTGTACTGCTTCACATTTGTTTAAACGCCAGTTATGACGAGACACTATTAACTTGGCAGAGCAATATTTGTAGCATCTTTCATAGTGTCTACCTTCCATTGCATTGCTTCTAATTTATTGAAATGCCTACACATCATAGTTCTGATTATCTCATGTCGTTCTGTTTTTCGTACATATTACATCCTCCTATCATGTGGTTGTCTAACATAAAATTTCAGTTCGTCTGTATCACGCATCAATTTGTTCTGAAGAACTAAATTTTTGTTCCTTTTTCTTGTTGGCTTGACTTAACATGGCACAGAGAAACAGGAAGGAACACAGAATGACAGGGATGGTGTTAGTACTAAGGACACACGTAAACAGAAGCGGAAGAATTATGCAAATTCTACTGGTACTGATGGTGCAATAGAAGGTCAAAGTCCACAGGAAAATTGTACAAATGCGGTATCCCGTGCTACACGAGCTACAAAACAAGCCAAATAGAAGCTAATAGCTTCCACCAAACAAGCAGCGACATCCCTAGTTGTTGCAACACCTTCCACAGTACCACCAGCTGCACGAGTTACTTGTTTGTCAACTCAGCTAGCAGCATGTTCCCAAGCTCCCTTGCCACCTGACACTACTTCCGAAGCACTCTTGACACAAGACAAGTTGGCAAGATCAGATGAACCTTGTGAGCTTCAACAGCAAGAAGGTAGTTGCTGGAGTCAAGTTACAGTTGCATGCTTCTTTATATGTAGTCTCACAGTTTGATGTACACAAACACTTCCTATGTCCTTTGTTGGACTAGCACCTAGGCGCAAGAGGAAACAAACATCAGGGATTATGCTTGATAGGTTAACTAAATCTAGAGGAGGAAGAATGGAGATCCATTTTTAGGCAGGTTTAAAAATGCCACGTGATGCTACAGAGTCAGCCAAGTTAGTATCAGAGGCAACGGTTGCCGTTAGGTGTGATGCACGTATCCTCCCAACATGGATTCAGTACAGGAATGACAAAGAGGAAACCCAGTTCAACACCTTCCTCGACCATTTATTTGTAAGTATGGTTATGTATGGAAACTAGTAATATCGTCTTGCTATGTCCCATACTTTCTAGGTTGCTGATAATGAGACTCCCATAATTTTCAATAGATGAGCACTGGTAGGTGTCGGTGCTATAAAAACGGTTTTTAACCCCTTTCCACGACAGCATTTGGAACCATCGCCAAGTGAGTATGGTCGATAGGGGGGTCCTTCCCACACGACCTAGAAACCATTGGGGATAGGCCCTACTGGGACACAGGCTGGGGCAAAATGAGCTCGTGTGCGATCGGGCAAGGCATCGAAACCCAATCATTTCCATTCGTATGTACATCCCACAAGGTGAATCCCAGAAAAACATTTCCATTCATATGTATATCACACACAGTCAATCCAAGGAATACGTCTCCGTTCTTATGTACATCCCACACAGTCAATCCATGGAAAACGTTTCCGTTCATATGTACATCCCACACGGGTTTATTTATAGGCTCGGGTGTGATAGGTGTAACTATCACACACGCTCTGCCTTGGTTAACCGTTTGCTTTTATCAACTACATCACACACGATTTGATGAAGAAAACTGTGTGGCATTGGGCTATCCATCACAAGCGCTTTTACTACTAGAACCGTCTGCAAAGTTCCATGACACATTTAGCAGGTTTATTAGTTTATAATTAATAATTCCAGTATTACGCAAATTCACATTTCATATCGAACAACTATTTTCCAATTTCATATCAGGCACATAAATATATTTTAACATCACAGTATGATAGCTACCTGAAAACAGCACAGTATAACATATAGCTAGTTCAACTTCATAAGAACAATATTAGAATAATATATTCATTTCCCAAATCGAGATCATCCAGTCTCGTCTTATCCACCTCTGCTTTCAGTTCAGTAAGAACCTTTTTTGCATTGGCCAACTGGGAAAGTGCATTCTCCTTCGCCAACACCATCTTAGCAAAGTCTGATTTAAGTAATCTAAGCTCATTCTCCACCCTCATCTTTTTATCCCGCATCTTCAAATATTCTTCAGTGTTGACAACACTTTCTCTAAGCCTACCTCTGTTCTCTTCCTCATACATGCTCCAGAGCTTTATTAGGCACATCTTCAAAGACTGTGGCCACTCTTGATCAACCCACTCCAAGTAAGAACACTTACATTCATCCTATAATAGTTATAACTAGATCAGTAACAATTGTAGGGGAAATGGGTTTATCGCAACATGCTTATTTTGAAAAACTAAAGAAACATGTTAATTATGACATATCTTCTCAAAAAGATCAATGTGCAAATGAATTAATTGCTACTGAGACAACAACCAAATTCTGAAACATCAGAAGCTATAATTAACTACAACTACAATAAATAACAAATTGAACATTTTATGAGAAAGGTAAATATAACTGCAACAGCATAGTGATAGTGTTTGGATGACAGCAAATTGATACTAACAGGTGTGTACATGCACAAATTTAGTAGCATAGAACTAATAGCACTAGGGCCGCCCACTATGTATGCCAAAACTGGTGCGAAGACAACTATTGCTACATCTCGCACCGGTGCCCTGCACTGGCGAGCCAATGCAGCGAAAAAAAATCAGGGACCCGGACTCCGTAGCACCTAGTTGCTCCGATGCCTAGTTCCTTCGTGCCATAAAGATTTAGTATTTTACTGCTTCGCTGCTCGAATGTGTGGACCAAAGTTGGCTGCACAAACTGCTGAAGCGGTGCCAAATAATTTTATAATGGCACCGCTAATGAGAAGGTAACAATTTAGATACTAGGTACAAATTGTGACACTGTCTTAGGATGCGTTTGGTTGAAGGTGTGGTATGAATGGGTTGGGACTGTGACAGTGTCTAAATCACATCTAACAAATGATTTGTAACAACGAAAGAGGGTCTAACCTTCTCTGCACATGCCAGAAACTTCCTCCCACTGTCCACAGATTCAACCGCAACTAGCTTCACGCATGGAGATTGATGGTGACAACGAGCAGATAGATCTTCAGCCACCCCGCTCCATTCCTTACAACTGATGGTCCTAGGGAGCTACAAGAGGAAGAAATGACTCAAATTGACCGCCAGGTAAAAATCCTTCATTCCAAGTCATAGCCCGAGAGAGAGAAGAGACGCATACCCGGGTGGTGAAGGAGTTGTCGTCAGAGGAGGAACCGCTGGAGAGGTCTTTGAAGAAGACCATGGCGACTTCGGCGGTAGGATGCGAGGCGGCAAGAGCGAGGAAGCAAGCGAGGAAGAGGCTATAGCTTAAGAAGGAAGGAAGGAAGGAAGGAAGGAGGAAATAGGGGAATTATGACTTGTGGTAGGGGAAAAAAGGAGGTAGGGAAGGGGGAGGGGGCGGGGGTAGATATTTTGGCGGTAGGCCAAAATTTTGGAAATGTGGAGGGAAACTTTGCGCACGATGCCGCTGGACCATTCACTTTGAACGATTGTGTGCATCGTAAACGATTCTTCTGCTTTACGTGCATGGGATGAATTTGATAATTCAAATTTTGGCGGAAATTTCCCTGGTATGCGATGCATAGGCCGGGCATAATTTAACATCGCCTACTAATTTGGGCACACAAAAGAGCGTACATCAGACAGACCACACTTACTGAATCGAGCAATTTTAGTAATTAAACAGAGCCAGTTGACTTTCTCTAACAAAAGACCAGCATTAAAAACAAAGCCTAAGTATGCATAATTTTAACAAATCCGCCGCCGCGCCGGCCTATGCATCGCCGGTGTGATATGAGACATCGATGACTTATCCTGGTCGCATGCCGCCATTGGTGGACTCCGCGTCCCCCCTGCTGAAGTCGACCACGTCCTCATCCTCGTCCTAGGCCTCGGTGCCGCCCTCAAGGTTGTAGTACTCGTAGTAATGGCTGCGCAAGAACTTGTGTTGGTACTCCACCGCCGATTCCTCGATGGACAGACTCTTCTCTACCTCGACCTCGGCCATGCGCAACTCCTCCTCCCGGCACTCCTCGATCTCTTCCGCCTCCCGCATCTCCAGCTCCCGCTCAGCGACCTCATGAGGAAGCAGGTGCTCCATGGCCACCGTCGCCTTTTCGGACATGGGTTGCATGCTAGATTCTGAGGTGGCCTGGAATATCTTGGCGTGTCCATCCTCGATCTTGGCGTGGATGGCCTCGACCCGGGCCAGGGCGACATCAGTGGCACGGACAGCGGCTCGAGCGTTCTTGGTGTTTGTAGCCGCCATCGCAGCAGCAGCTGCAGCCATCTCGGCTGCTGCAACTGCCCTGTCAGCTGCCGCAGACGCCCTCTCGACGGAAGTGGCCGCGCTCAATGCGGATGCGGCAGCACTCTCAGCGTAGGTGGCCGCTCTCTCGGTG
>NC_057807.1:101628180-101637681 GCF_018294505.1 Triticum aestivum | reverse complement strand
GCCATTGTATGGGCCTTCACGAAGCATTTCCATGGTGTCATATTTGCAAGAAGGGGGGTGCAGGAATGGGGATCGGGATTCCTATATTCGGGGGTTGCCGGCACTGGAGCAGACGAGCCAGCGAAGCTTACGGAGGAAGACTTAAATAGACCCAGAAATTTTCATCGCAAACAGTTCCTACAAAACAATTGTGTGTGATGTTGTAGATATTTTTTATTAGTTGTGAAAGACGAATTTGGAGTAAAGTGGCAACGGATGGTGTTTTAAATGTACGAGAAAATTTGTAGTACTAATACAACCGTCATGTCAAATTTTGGAAATTTTCCAGGGGTCATTTGACCTTTTAAGACATTTAAGTGATTTTCTAGCCATTTAATGACCTTAATTGAAATTTGAACTACATGTACATGCAACGGCTAACCATAATGGTTTGAAAAGTCATATTTTGTGTACTTATGTGCGATTTAATTCCATGTGCGGTAAATTGGAAGGAATTTTCAAACATATTGGTCTAATGGCTATGGCACAATTAAGCATGGACTGCCATGGCATTTAAATTACAAAATATTAAAAATATCAGAAATACATGAAACCTTGGTTGATGTAATGTCATGCCACCAAGATGATGTGGTAAAAAAGTTGGCATGATGAAAGTTTGGACACACACCCCTCACAAACCAGAGCAACTCACTAGAAGGCTCATAGTTCCAAGATGGAACAATGCATGTTTGATGACGAACGGGAGATAGCTTCCTCTTATGGCCTTCAAATGTTTTCTATGTGTAACGTGCACTAATACAACTGTCATGTGAAAATTTGAAAAATTTCAGGGTTCATTTGTCCTTTTGAAGACATTTAAGTGATTTTCTAGCCATTTAATGACTGCAATTCAAATTTGAACTTCATCTACATGAAACGGCTAACCATAATGGTTTGAAAAATCATATTTGTGTACTTGTGTGCGAGTTAATTCCAAGTGCAGTAAATTAGAAGGAATTTTCAAACATATTGGTCTCATGACATGGACACATGCATATGTATGCATGGAGTGCCATGGCATTTTAATTCCAAAAAAATTAAAAAATGATCAGAAAAACATGAAACCTTGCTTGATGTAATGCCATGCCACCAAGATGATGTGGTAAAACAATTGGCATCTTTGACGAAAGTTTGGATAAACACCCCTCACAAACCGGAGCAACTCACTAGAAGGCTAGTGGTTCCGAGAGGGAACAATGCATGTTTGATAACGAATGGGAGATAGCTTCCCCTTATGGCCATCTAATTTTTCTATGTTTAACGTGCACTAATACAACTGTCATGTGAAAATTTGGAAAATTTCAGGGGTCATTTGACCTTTTAACGACATTTAAGTGATTTTCTAGCCATTTAATGACCGTAATTCAAATTAGAACTACATCTACATGCAACGGCTAACCATAACGGTTTGAAAAATCATATTTGTGTACTTGTGTGCGAGTTAATTCCACGTGCCGTAAATTAGAAGGAATTTTCAGACATATTGGTCTCAGGGCATGGATATATGCATGGAGTGCCATGGCATTTTAATTCCAAAAAATTAAAAAATTGATCAGAAAAACATGAAACCTTGCTTGATGTAATGTCATGCCACCAAGATGATGTGATAAAAAAATTGGCCTGTTTGACAAAAGTTTGGACACACCCCCCTCACAAACCGGAGCAACTCACTAGAAGGCTCATGTTTCCAAAAGGAAAACAATGCATGTTTGATGACAAATGGGAGATAACTTCCTCTTACTGCCTTCAAATTTTTTTCTACGTTTAATGTGCACTAATACAACTGTCATGTGAAAATTTGGAAAATTTCAAGGGTCATTTGACCTTTTAAAGACATTTAAGTGATTTTCTAGCCATTTAATGACCGTAATTCAAATTTGAACTACATCTACATGCAACAGCTAACCATAACGGTTTGAAAAAAATTCATATTTGTGTACTTGTGTGCGAGTTAATTTCATGTGCAGTAAATTAGAAGTAATTTTCAAACATATTGGTCTCACGGCATGGGCACATGCATGGAGTGCCATGGCATTTTGATTCCAAAAAATTTAAAAATGATCAGAAAAACATAAAACCTTGCTTGATGTAATGTCATGCCACCAAGATGATGTGGTAAAAAAATTGGCCTGTTTGATGAGAGTTTAGACACACACCCCTCACAAACCGGAGCAACTCACTAGAAGGCTTGTGGTTCCAAGAGGGAACAATGCATATGTGATGACGAACGGGAGATAGCTTCCTTCAATTTTTTTCTACTTTTAACGTGCACTAATACAACTGTCATGTGAAAAATTGGAAAATTCTAGACGTCATTTGATCTTCTCAAGACATTTAAGTGATTTTCTAGCCTTTTAATGACCGTAATTCAAATTCGAACTACATCTACATGCAACGTCTAACCATAACGGTTTGAAAAATCATATTTTTGTGTACTTGTGGGCGAGTTAAAAAATCATCAGACGATGTAAATATCTGGTGTTCAAAAAAGAAAATGTAAAGATCTGGCAAGACAACCGGCCCCCACATGATTGGCACTCTATTTTGCGGCTTGAGGTTTGGTATGTGAGTGGTGGGGGTCATTAATCAGACATGATTCTGTATTGGAAACCGTCAGCTATTATGTTAACACATGAATTTTGCTGCGGGAATCGTGTGTAATTCAAACTAAAGTCCTCGTAAATTCCGGTGACCGGCGTGTGTACTGTTCCTGTCGATCAAGATTCCGGCCACCAATAAATACTACCTTGCTCACATCCCCCCGCCTGCATTCTCATCTACATCCTCCCCTCGCTCGCCCTCTCTCTCTCTCTCTCAAATATCTACCATGGCACCGCTGGTCTGCCCACGCGCCAACGAGGAGTCGCCACCCCTCGAGGACGCTCACTCGAAGAGCAGCGACGAGAACCCCTACGCGCCGCCAGACGAGGTTGCACTGGACCCCCGCCCCCCAACTTTGGATTGGTTTTGGAGCCAGTACAATCTTTGTCTGTGGAAGTTGCTGGCACCGGCTAAGAAAGCCAGGCAAGTGGCGTTCAAGAAGGAGATGGTGGAGGAGGAAGCCAGGTACCAGGCAGCCTGTGAAGCCCGTGATGCCGCCTAGAATAAGGAGGCGGCAGAGCTTTGGGGGCAGGTGCATTGTCATGCGGAGGAGGTGTACGAAGACGAGCATTTCGCGAGGAAGGTCAAAGGCGTTGGGGGCCTCATCGCTGCGTGGAGGTGGGCCGATAAGCTCCAGCGTGCCACCGACGAGGAGCTCCGTTGGGCGCCCAACGAAATGGCAAGATCGTTCGCGCTTGTCCGCCAACAAGAGGCAGATCGGTATGTCAAGCGTTGCGAGGCAAAGAAGGCGGAGTACTGCCTCCGCACTGGGAAGATGACACGCACTAGGGAGCTGCTGGCGAGGGGCTGCCGGAATACTGGCCCCTGGAGGGATTATTAGTTTTAGTATTGTTCATTTTCAATTTTATGCATTGTACCTAGTAGTTAAGTATCATCACGTATATGTGATGATATTATATATATATATTGTGATGAACTAATAAACAATCAATATATATATATTATGAATTCCATTTTCTATCTGTTTTTGTATACTATTTTGAATCTAGCTCTTATCATCCACGTATACAGAATGGAAAGCGTATATACACACATTGAAATAGAACATATAAGAATGGAAAATAGAGTACACACATTGAAACAGAGCAATAAACAGAGCAATACTATGATTGATGTGAATACATAGCTATCCACGTCGAAACGACTCAATAAAATAAAACACGTCCATGAGACCATGACCAGCAGCCCTTGCCTACGGTAGCTCTTGGCTCTGCCTGAACTTGTGCAGGCGTTCATCCAAGCGGTTGACACGCTCGTGGTACATCTGGAGCGCGATATCGAGCTCCAAGTTGGCTATTTCATCGGAGATCACCAGCTCGAGGATGAGACGGCCATGTTCCTCTACTGTGCCCAGGTGGACACCAGGGCCAAGGAGGCGGTCAAGCCTACCGACCAGCATGTTGGCATCGAGCGGGCCACGGACAAGGCGAACGGCGCGACCCATGCGAACGGCATGGCGGGCATCCGGTGCAAGTACGACGCGGCCGGCCTCTGGTGTAAGTACGGCCCAGAGGGCCTCTGCCCACTCCTGGCGAGGAATGGGGGTACTGACGGGACGTGTACCTAGCTGTGACGCCCTGTCTAAAGCAGGAAAGCGCCGATGGATCCACTCTTGCTGTGCGACACGCCGCGCCTCTCGCTCTACGACGCTCCAATGGTCTCGCCGTGCCGTGAGCCGCAGCCTATCGGTGCGGACGCGCCTAGCTTGCTCTGCGGTGCGCCATCGATCATGTTGTGCGGCGAGCTGCAGCCTGTCGGCGCTGACATGCCTATCTTGATCCGCGGCGCTGAAGCGCCATGCGCCAAGGGTCTGCTCAACCCTAGCAATGACACGCATCACGACATCGTCCATCGCATTGCCGGGGAGCGCCTCGGCCTCGACGGGCCGTGGCGCCTGCTCGTTTTTCTCGTCGATGAGGTTGATGGCAGAGGCGACACTTTGGTGGGTTGGCATGCTTGGAAAAGGTGGATGTGCTACAGGCTATGCTTGCTGCCTCCGTGTGTCGTGCGCCACCTAGGTTTATGCGCAATATCGCTGGGTGGCGGGAAACCGGTGAGGAAATGGCAGGAAACAGTGGTGTGTTAATAAAATGCCATCAATTAATGGAAACTTAGCATAGAAGGAACATCGAGCTAGCAAAAGAAGTAGATGATAATCAGATGATTGTTTATCCTAGTTAATTATGCATGTAATAGTTTACTTTGGTGTGTGGAAATTTCATGTGTGTATTAGCCACCTATGTAATTGGATGTTTGCCGTGTATTACACACATCTTGTTTATGTGAAACGTTTCTGTTCTCTTGGCTCAACACAAACAGCTTATTGGAATGAACTGTATGCCCTCCATTGCACACACACTAGTGCGCGTCGGTGCTAAACAAATGGTTTTTAACCCCTTTCTGCGATGGCATTTGGAACAGTTGCCAAGTGAGTGTGGGCGACAGGGGGGTCCTTCCCAGAGGAACCAGAAACCGTCGGGGATAGGGCCCCTACAGTACTCCTACCCATTTCTGCTCGCATTGCCATCACAGTCGGTATTCTGTGGTGCTACGTTTACGATGCGCGGCCCATCACAAATGGTTCACTATTATAGAACGTGTATGATGCGCGGCCTATCACAAACGGTTCATTGTTAAGAGGATTAGCTGACCATCGTACGAGTGTCGGACAGGATTATGAAATGTCGGACCGTTGTAACATCGTCATACTCGACAACTATCGCACACGCTATTCTGTGGTGCAATGTTTATGATGCATACTTCATCAGAAATGGTTCATGGTTGCGAATCGTGTACGATAAGGCAACTAACACAAACATTTAGTTTGCCCGCACCGTTTGTGATATTGTCTGACATCACACACACTTTGCAAACAGCAACTGTGTGCATGCTTGCACACGTTTCCTCTGTGTGAAGCGTCTTGGATTATGGTGCATATCGCAAACGTTTGTGTTAACCGTGTGTCGCGTAACAACCTGGAGAGCGTAATTTCACCGTAATTTAATTAATGCTTTTTAAATTGTACCGGATTTGGATTTGAATTTGAATTTGAATGTATGCTACAACTTTATTCATATCCATCAGGTTCAAACAACCAATGCATTACTCGATTCATAGGTACATATGTTCAAGAATTACATAAGAACCAAACAAAGAATGATGAATCACAGTTGTATACTTGTACTATTAAAGACGGTAAAGAAAGAGGCGAAATATATTCTGGTTGCTGAACAAGGTGAAGCAAAAAATGCCCATATTGTGCCCTCCTCCATGCAGAAGGCATGCACGACTCTAGTCCAACCCCTTGTGATGGCCGACCACCCATCCTTCACGGTCTTCAAGGAAACATCTAGATAATCATCGTGTTCTGGTAGAAATACTTTAAACTTTGCATGCCCACCAATCATGTAGTTTGAGATGTAATCTTGAGTAAACTGCTTTGGCAACCACTACAAAGGAAAAAGATTCGGACATTTTCATCTAACACAACTCATTATGGGCAGTAAAAAGAAGGCTACAGAGTTCTTACTTACCATCATGCAGTTCGCTTTTGTCTCGGATAAAGTGTCAACAAATAGTTTAATTGCCATCTTTGGACTCATCTTACTAACAATCCTTATCAGCTTCCTCACTTGATGTTGGTTCATTGATATCTCATTGCCCCATAAGCAGAAAGGGTCGAAGAGCGGATCTTTACCAATGACATATGTACCTAAAAGCACCAAGTTAATATTAGAAGCTAAACATCAATTGCACAATGATGTAGTACAACACTCTTTTATAATATGTCTATATACATCCGTATGTGGTAGTCCATTTGAAATCTCTAGAAAGAAAAATATTTAGGAACGGAGGGAGTATCTTATAACATCCAATATACTCACCTATTAGATGAATTAACATCTTATATTATGGGCCGGAAGGAGTTTAGTGCATTCTTACAAATTATCGGTTGATTAACTGCTGTTGTATCCATGGGTTATAGTTAGTTTGAGCTAGTTCGGGCTCAAATAGCCCTAAAGTTTATCTAAACATGAGGGCTAGTTTGAGCTAGTTGCATCTATAACCCACCCAAAAAAACTATCCAACCCAAGAGGTGCTGATTGGAGCTAGTTCTCCAAGTGCATTTATTGTCAATCTAACCCTGTCATCCAAACAACTCTTTGGATGGAGTTAGTTCAGGGTTAGTCATGAGCTAGAAACTAACTCTAACCTCTAGCTAAGTTGAGTATCCAAACTAGGTTGTGTTGTTGTTGTTGTTGTTGTTGTTGCTGCTGCTCTTCTACGTATATCTAGACATCATTAGAACATTAAGGTAACACTCTTCCTTGTTGCTATGTAGCCTAGGATTGCATATTAAGACATTAAGTACAGTGCATGTTGCTATGTAGCCTCAGATATATTACATATGGCCCTAGTTAACCTAACGATAAATGGGTTGCAGATATATTCAGTTAAAAGTCCGATTCACCGATTAGTCCCTTATCAGCTGCCGACCTATATGGTACCAGTTACCGATATCCTGAACAGTGAGCAGATATAAGCCATGGGATGAAACTAACCTCGATGGAAAACGACGGTCGTTCCCAAAATTGTCCTGTGTAGGTACATCGAGAAGCATGTTAAGCACAACAAGCTAAACATCAACCAAAATTACACATGGCAGACAAAATAATCTCCAAAAGATAGCTTCAGTATGCAGGTTTAAGCACGCTAATAAAGCAAAACAAGTGGAAAGGTGTGCTAACTGCAACAGGCCTAACATTTAACAACAAGCAAACATAGTCATTGAAACTAGTATTGTGCCGGTTTATGTACACTGGTTATTGTTAAATAAAAATTGAAAGGCGTGTTAACTACAAGATGCAGCAACCAAATGTAGTCATTCATAGTGGTATTGTTGAAACTGGTACTGGTGAAATTGAACTGCATAGTTCATACTTGCACATATAGAACATCACATTGTGAATAACTGGAATAAACAAGGCATACTATGAACAACCAAAGATAGCATTTGAAACTGGACATATGCTAACAACAAACAACCGAACAATCAAAAAACTTTAAAAGAGGCATATGCTAGCTATAACAGGCTTAACAGCAAGCAAATATATGCATTCCTATCGGTATGTTTAAAACTGGATTGATGAAATGTACTGCACAGTAAATAATTGCACATATAGACCATCACATTGTGACCAACTGAAATAAACAAGGCATACTTCAAACAACCAGATATAGCAATTAAAACTAGACATATTCTCACTACACTACAAAAGGGACTCGACAAAACAAATCATGGGTTTCCCCTGTGAAGAGGCACGGCAAAACAAATCATGAGTTTCCTCACTTGTCACAGATGGGCTCGTTCCCGTGGGAAGAGCATGGACCCTGGATGCTCTCCATGTTGTCGCAGATGGGCTCGTTCCCCTTGGAAGAGCACAGCTGTAGGGTGCCCTCCCTGATGTCGCAGAGGGGCGCTTTCCCCTTGGAAGAGCAGATGGGCTCTTTCCCCTTGGAAGAGCCGGAGAGGGTGCCCTCCTTGTGGTCGCTGTCGATGAGGTCTGACTTGGAAGCTGTGGATCCCAAGCCAGTGTCGCAGAATGTGTCCTTCAGAAATAACAAAAGGGACTCGATGGCGATGTAGAATGCCAAATTGTTGACAGAGCTAGAGGAGATCAGCGGCGGGGCCATGGATGAGATCGACGGCGGTTGAACCCGAGGGGTTGGGGGTGGGCCACTTAACCTATGACATAACCCACCTCAGGTCGTCGCTGTTGATGACCTCGATGTCATAGCCCGCGGCCGAGACATGCCCACATACTCTAGCCCACTGCTTGAGTGCCTGCCACCAGCAATGGTCGTCAGCTTCCTCGGCGACGTCGAGCAAAGAGACCGCTATACACCTCTTTGGGCCGGTTGCTCCTCGAGCTCCACGGGAAGCGTAGCCGGGCTTAGATTGCGAGGCTCTGGAGTGGGGGATGTGGATCTATGGGAAAGGGGGTGTTTGGCAGGCGTCATTTAAGAAACTCAGGGCGGCCTGGGTATGGAGATCGGTGGGTAAGCTGCACGGGCAAACCGGCAGATGTTGACAATGGAGGCCTTACGGCGGCGGCGGCAGCGGCGGAGGGAACCTTGCTAGGGTTTCGAGCGAGGGAGGGTGTGTGTGTGTGTGCGCACCCGAGGAGGTTTTGGTGTGTGTGTTGTGTGTGTGTGGAGGGGGGGGGCAGGAGGTGTTTGAGAAAATGACGCGGGTACTGGAAAATTTTACTACACGGGAGTGAAATGCCAGGGCTATTGAAAATTTTGATGATAGTGCATCACACACGGTCCGAAGATAACAACCGTGTGGTATGAAATAGAAAAAACCCTCGAGGCGGGCAGATAATTTCTAGGGATGCAGGCGGGATTGGGAACAAGAAACATCGCACACGGTCCGGAGATAACAACCGTGTGTTATGAAACAGAAAAACCCTCGAGGCAGGCAGATATTTTTGAGAGGGGGAGCCTCGTGGAGACCAATGTATTGTGCGGATGTGTGCGTGACAGGGGCACCGGCGTGGCACACGGTTAGTTTGAGTGAACCATGTCTGTTGTGTCATCCGACTTATCTAATGTTCATAAATTTGGCAAAAAATGACGCGGTAGAGGGTCAGAACACGAACACACTTGCATGATGACCAGATTTATGTATCAAAAGGGTGGTTTGATTTTTAAATACCAAATGCAACTTCGATGTGGCACCTCTCTATCAAAGCGCATGGTATTGCTTTCCCCCACCCACCCCCAGCCCCCACCCCCTCATGTCGGCACAAAGGGAATCCTAAGCTACGAATGCAT
>NC_057807.1:101528751-101627514 GCF_018294505.1 Triticum aestivum | reverse complement strand
GTCAGCGGGCCAGAGAGGCATATCTCACTAAGATGGATTGTAAAATGGACCAAGAATAATCCACCTTGGTCGTACAACCTCTCTCTTGTTGTTGGTCAAAGTGATGGCCGTCCATGCGACCCCGGAGATGGGCTAGCTCGCCAATAATCACGCAAGTAGCTAGTCCCCGAAGACAACCACTCCATGCGTGTGGACCAAACATATGTATGGAGAGGTGTGTTTTTGAGTAACACTGGAACAACTTTGATGTGGCACCGTGATTTCGATCTAGAAATCCCCACACTGAGTGAGGGTTAGGTTGACGATGCATATGTATGTTACACCACACTTCAAGCAAACGACGGGGATTCATGCATGCATGCATAGTATATGCGCTCAAACTTAAGGTCTGAATCTCGCCATGACCTATACTACGATAACACGAACCAAATGAAGAATCTGCCATGGTAACCTATCTTGTTGTTGGTCAAGGTGATCATGGATGTCCTCACGGGCCCACAAATATATAGGCTTGTCGCCGATAACCACGCGAGGGAGTGTACCGTTCGAAGGCAACCACTACATGCATATGTATGGAGGTGATGTGTGCATGCATGTTTGAATACACAACATTGATATGGTGCGTGCGTCAAAAATCATATACTAGCTCCCCACACAGAGCGAGATCGGTTCATGATGTGTCGTTGTACTAGCCACTTCAACTCGATGGGAGGGATTCATGCGTACACATGCACGTGTGTGTTCTCAAACTGTATCATGCATGTCATCCCAGAGCAAAAATAATAATCCCCTCCTAAGTCAAATTAACCTCTCTTGTTGTCACGCAAAAAGTAGTGATGGACCAAGTGGGCCCACAGATGGAAAGCATCGATATCGCTGATAATCGCTTAAGTGGGTACGAGAGGACAACCACCACCGCTTTGCATGTGGGCCACATATATATATGTTGAATACCCAAAATGCACAACTTTGATGTGCCACATGCCTCAAAAACCGTAAACCATGCACCCACACAGCGCGAGGTTCATCAAGCGTACTACATATGATGGTCCCCTTCCCCCCTCTTCACCGCATACTATATGCTCCTGCCGTAATATATGTACAACCCAAAAGAATCCTCATCGATGGTAAAATTAATTAACTGCTCCCTATGTAGGTCAAAGTGATGCATGCATGCATCGACGATGGCCTTGTGGGCCCACAGATGGAAGCGTCACACGTGAGTGTCCTAGCTAGGATATGCATGTGGCCCAAAAAGGTGTTGTGTGATGTTTGAATAGCCAATTTCATAATTTTGATGTGGCACGTGCCTCGGAAACCAAAAAGTCCCGACACTGAGTGAGGTGTACTAGTTCACGGACGTGTACGTATAGTATATATGCTAGTCCCCTCCCACCTCTTCGACGCGTACTATATACCACCATAACACAAACAAAAAAGATTCTACCTTGCTGGTCAAATTAACCTCACTATCGGATGTTCGTCAAAGTGATGGACGACGACCTCGCGGGCCCACACAAAGCATCACAGGTGAGTATCGAGCGTCACGTAGGACAACCATCAACTGTATGTGGTCAAAACATGTATGTATGAAAGGGTTGTGTAATGTTTTAAATAACGATTACATGACTCTGATGTGGCACCGGCCTGCCTAACAAAACGGCCAACCCACACGGTGGCTCACAACTCGTAGTGTATTGCGAGCCACCCGCCACCCCCAAACGCACACACCCAGACACACACCGCGAATCCACCGCAACTACGATGGATGTTAAATTAATTATCTCGCGGTGAACATACATGTTACCAAAGGAGGGACGTTTTAATTTCCAAAAAATCACAGAGATCATTAAGATATTTTAGTACATCAATTGATTGATTTTCTATGGGTATAATGTGCAAAAATCAAATTTGAGCTACATGCACACGTGACAGTGCACCTAAATGGATTGCAAAAACACATGTGTCTCACTAGGTGCATGTTTACTTCCCGTGCAACAAATTTCAAACATTGAGAATCTTGAGTTTTGAATTCTAGTACATCCAAAACTTATTTGAAGTTCATGAAACTTATCGTGTTGTCATATGGACACCAATACAAAGTGGCATTGTACTTTTTTGTCAAATTTGAAACCAGTTTTGATGTAATGTTTATCTAATTACAGACGAGAGATTATTAATAATTGGGAACCAATATCACAAACGGATCATTTATTCGAACCATGAGCATTAGACCAACAACGGATACGTGCCATGCTTCGGTTAAGCAATAAAGCGACAACATTAATCATCCAAATAGAAAAACAATATACGTGTCGTCGGTGACCCGTGTGCCGTGCGAGCAGGCGTGAGTTGACGGGACGCATGCAAGCAGTCCGCCGCGCAGGCAAACGGGGAGGCGTGCATGCAGATGTGTGAATTGACGAAGGTGTGCTCGCTGCGCAGTGTCATCAGGAGGCATGCAAGTAGATGTGTGAAACTTTGGTAGGCATGCCAGCAGTCCGGTGCGCAGGCTCACCGGGAGGCGAACCATCGGTTTGACCGCCGCCCTCCTCCCTCCCACAACTCCCACTATTCCATATTAATGGTGCGCCCGAGCGGCCACACACCCCATCCTCGCCACACACACACACACACACACACACACACACAATCCTCTCTCTCCACTTGCATCGTCGACGCCACTCCCAGTCCTCAAAGCCATCAGTGTATGAGGATGCTGCCGAAGCACCCCATCGAGTGGCGACGCCGGGGCTGCTAAAGCACCGGAGCACGACGTGGAGATTAAGACAGAGGTTGTCGTCACCGCCGACGAGTTATCGCTACACCCTGACATCGTCGACGACGTCGAGCTTCCACAGCCGGAGGCGAAGTTCCATACTGACTCCGACGACCACTCCGGCGACGACTCCAACGTCGACGGACAGCTGGTTAGTCATCTATACCCATTTATGTGTCAAATAGATCATAGGGTTTCTGTGGTTACTCCTGCCTCCCCCTTTTTGGAATAGAAATCCTATTGTTATGTTCTCCCAATCTATGAAATCTGAGTAAGTTTTGTTAGATCCATGTAGTGTATTGATTGTTTGAATGGTACAGGTGATAAGTGATTAGTTGTTTCATCTGTGCAAATGATTTCTGCTAGTAATCCAACTAGGGTTAGTGTTAGTGCTAATAATTCCTAGCTAGGACTTGACAATTGATTTTGAATGACCTACATATGTTTGTGCCATTATTTTCTTCAAGATTGGTCTGTACATAGAGATTGTGCTTAAAAATCGAACCATTATCTCTGGATATGTATAAATAAATAGCCATAAATTCCTAATCCTACTTCACGGCATGTAATCATTGATTTGATGCCCATTTTTTTTTGCTATTTGTATATGTGATGTCTGACGATGTGGACATCGAGGATGAAGATGGCCAGAGGAGGTACAAGAGGCAAATCATGAGGGAGCTTTATGAGGGAATGCATAACAGGCGTATTAGGACGTGGAACAGCGGCTATGGATGCCCATTTTGCAACCAGAAGCTTCATGATGTGTATCTAAGTGTTCTGGCACACGCAAGAGGACGGGTCATTCGCTCCTTCAAGCAGAAGTACTCTCGTAGGGTGGCGCACGACGCGTAGGCCGAGTACCTGGAGAAGCTTCAGGATCGTGCCGGCATGTGAGATGAGATGTGGGATGGATCGAACTATGTACGCTTGAGTATGCTTAATGACGGTTGAACTATGTACTTATGGTTGAACTATACTTATGTATGTGTACGCTTATTATCTATGTCTGAGTATGTTAAATATTTGGTCAAAATTTGGTAAAAATTACAAAGGGGGACCAATAAACCAGGATGGAGGTAGTAGGAGTATGTCAATCACACACGGTTCCCAAAATAGGAACCGTGTGCAATGACTTTCATTTTGCATGTGGCGTCAATCACACACGGTTCGCTCTAGCAAACCATCGCCCCCAAAATTCTTTATGGGACAGAAAACCATCACCACCCAATTCAAAAAAGAAAAAAGAAAACCATCAGCATCCCCATGTCACAAAAACCCGCACCCCGCCCACCACCCCCTCCGATATGTTCCCCATTCACACATGCACAAGCTCCTCCGCGTCTGTGCCATGGCACTGCCTATCGTGGCGGTAAACACTTAGCTCGACGCCTGCCGCCACCGCCAGGCTACCGGCAAGGCCCACCGCATTTCGCCACTTCCGCTTGCCGCCGCCTATCGCCATTGGTTTTCTCGACGCTGCTCGCGGTCGACCTAGCTCCGCTCGGTTGGGGAATCTGCCGTACTGAGGGTTCTTTCTCATGGACGACAAGGTAACTAATTTAATGAGATATTATCTCTTCTCTTATCCCAGTTCAACTTCCTCCTTTAATCACCCGGTGGAAATCGCCGTGAATTCATTTTTATTCGAGCTTATTTGAGGGTTTTCTTTCATTCATAGAATGTACAGTGCGCTGACACTTTAGGACTTTGCGACCTCCGCCAGAGATTCCATCTCACCATACCAGATAACTTGAGGACGCGTGCAGTATGTTCAATCTCACCCTAAATTGGTTAGCATGGCCTACTTTCCTAAACATATTCTAAATATTGCTACATTTGGATAAAAGGTGCCACATGCACCATACGTCAAAGGGGATTTTCCCCCTCTTCTTTCTATATTAGGCAAATTAATGATGTATTGTTCTTTCAGTTACTCTCATATTTATACGACATCATGTTTACCCTATCTGTTTAATTGTAGATTTTTGTCCTTCATTTCATATGTTGTACAGTTCTTTCAATTTGGGCCCATATTTGCGTGTTACCATATTTTCTTTAACGATCCTACCATTTTCTGCAGCACATCCCTTGCTATGCAACAGATTATGTAGTGCACAATTTTTCCCTTTACATAGTCAACATGCAATGATTGTAAATCCATGGTTTGTTGCTACTGTAAGACTTGATGAACGTGGTGACTCCTATTTAGGCACTGGCTTTTGGAAAGAAATTTCCAAGTTTTATGTACTGAAAGCTGGCACTAAAATTGCACTGCACATAAAAGGGCCTGGTCATGAGATATATGCTAACTTCCCCGACAAAATCATCCGTACAGACTTTGTTCGAAGTAAGTTTTCTTTTCAACTATCTGCATGTTGACTTAGCCAGCAATGTCAAATGAATTGTGTAGTATTTAAGCAACCAATTGTTATTCCCTTTTCTTACTATATTCCTACCTAATAACTTCTAGTTACCAATACACTTTTCTATTGCCATGTTTTAACTAAATATTCCATGTACTCCCATTTCTATCAGAAAGCGCAGCCGATAGGGAGACTCCAGAGGTGGAGAACGGGGCTGCCAACAAGCGGAGGCGGGGCGAGCTAGAACCACAACTGAACCCAGCAGGCCTAGACTTTATCAGCAGCCTCCCCGATGATATGTTGAGAGTCATCATCTCCCTCCTCCCAATAAAATATGGGGCACGGACAACCGTCCTTTCCCGGCGGTGGTGCCCCCTATGGAACTCCAGCCCTCTCGACCTCATCGACACCCACGAGCTCTGCCATGGCTATCGCAAAATCTTGGATGCGTTCTCCAAGATCCTCGGTAGTCACCTTGGCCCAACCAAAGGCTTAGAATGGGCAAGTTCCATTCCAATGGCAAGGACCGAGCCAAGCTTGACGATTGGTTCAGATCCCCCGCCCTAGATCAGCTCGAGAAGCTCACTTTTGATGATGGGCATATGCGGTCGCTACCAACGTCCGCACTCCGCCTCGTGCCCACGTTGCACATCACCAAGTTCAAGAACTACCATCCCCCCTTAATGACGCGCCCGCTCTTATTCTACCATGACTGAAGCACCTCGAGCTCGTCGCCGTCTGCCTCTCAAACGATGACATGGAGCGCCTTCTCCATGGCTGTACTGCACTTGAGTACCTTCGTCTTCAAGCGATCAATGGGTTGAGTACCTTCCACATCACCTCCATGACTCTCCGGACTATTTATGTGTGTTGCTGGTGCAGCAGGAAGACATCACAAGATGTGTACCATGGTATGGTCATTGAGGACACACCTGCACTTAAGAGATTACTGGTAGTTGATCAAGAAGGTCCAACAAGAATCAATGTCATTTCTGCGCCGAAATTGATAGTGGTGGGCTAGTCATCTGACAAATACTCTGAACTTGTTATTGGATCCACACCCGTTCAGGTACAACAGCCGCCTTCTACCTCTCCTTCTACAAATTAACATTATTTCTAATTTTGAAGATGTTTGTTCATCTGTCATTTAGAAAATGATTCTGACAAGCTTGACCCCGAAACTGTGCACAGTGAATGTCTTGGCACTAGAATCTATCGGCCCCAACCTGGAGCAAGTTGTCAGTTTCCTAAGATGCTTTCCGTGCCTAGAGAAGCTATATATTGAGGTGATGTTCCTTTCCTGTTAAATGTTAACCATAAGGGAGTTCAATTTGTGACACCTTTTTCCAAGTTTACAATGACAATGTACGATGATTTCTGAAGGTTCTTTTGGAGGATTTTAGTACATATATCTTCCACCCCCCATATTGGTTGCTTGATCCATATGGTTACAATCAATAAGCATTTCTACTTTTGATTCATCTGTACTAGTTTTCTTAGGGAACTTTTCATCCACTCCAACCTCTTGTGAAGAAGGCTACATTTTTTTAGAATGTAATCAAATGCCCATGTTAATCAGGTCAGATCGAAGTTGGCATGTTAGTGCATTTTACAAATCCTGCAAACCAAATAGTCCTGTAGTAATGTTCAAAACTGCATGTAGGCACTAACATGTTTTCTTCTTTTGCAGATAAGATTAGGCCCACTGGTGGATAATGTGATACAATATAACAATCACGTTGAATGCCTAGATCTGCATCTCTCAGAAATTACTTTCAACTCCTATCGAGGGACCTTACCGGAGATTATATTCGCCAGGTTCTTTGTTCTCAAAGCAAGGGTGCTGAAGGAAATGAGGTTTTCCCTACATTTATTTCGCAAAAATGAATGGTTTGTTGATCAGCGTCGGTGCCTGCAGCAGAATGGAGTAGGCTCCAAAAATGCTAAATTTCATTGTGGAACTTCAAACGATAGAGTAATCGGAAGTCACTGTCAACAACATACATGACTTCTCAGTGGCTGACCCCTTTGCAAAAATTGTGAGGTTTCAAAACCAGACTCAGAAGCGGTGATATTAGTTTGAACCTCTCTGATATCCATGTTCAGCGGATCAGCGCGAGCGTTTGCAGCTGATGAGCTGAATTTCATTTCTAATATCAGTTTGAACCTTGTAATCTTCGAATTTGAGCCATATAACTCTGGAATTTGAACCTTGTAACATTTCAAGCTTTTGTCGTACAATCGTTGAAATGGCATCGTATGAGACTCGTATATTGCTAGCACTATTTTGACCTTAATATGCAATGGTCTTAGATTTTATTAACCATTCTCGAATCAGTTTACCTTGTCGATCTCACAGCACATGATCTATATAGCTAACTCGGCTGCGATCTTTGACATTATTGCACACAGTTGGCTTCTTCCATCATGTGCACTGTAGAGCGCAGAATTAATTATTGCACTCGAGTGTCCATCATCACCCTTCTGTGTAACTTTGACCTCATCACCCACGGGTAAACTTATGACCGAAGTCATTCCACACACTTCGTTTTTGCAAAGCTTTTTGCCAATAAACGCCCATGATTTGTCCCTCTTCTAGCCGACGCATGGCCAAACTAGCCGGGCGGGAAGCTTGCACGGTAAAACAGCACGGTAGAGCATGAACAGGCTCACCAACGATACATTTGGCGCCTCTTCGAGCCCACGTGTGCGGTGCGGTGTTGTCATGCGTGCACTGGAATCCTCCGCTATGAACGTCGTGACAAGATGTGACGACTATAGGCCGACCGGCCCCCATTTATTACAACGGCCATTTAACCCTTGTGTCTCTTCAAACTTTTGATCATGCCCCACCATTGCAAGAAGCACACCCACCAAGAGAAATTCTTAGAGGGTATCCTGCGCGGCTCCAATGGCGCTCCGAGCGGCTGCCGATGACAAGCAGTAGTTCACCATGCGTGCCATGGTGGACACCCACAGAAGGTTCTTGGACCTCTCGGTGGTGTACACCAACAACCCGGTCTGGGTGGAGCACTCCATCCACATCATGGAGCTGTTGCTTGCCGAGGAGAAGTACAAGGTGGTCTGGTTCGACCTCCAGTACACCGCGCTTGTGTCGGGTCTCGTCCCAAGGTCGCCGTCGCCCGGATGTGCATGCGCCACCACGTCCTCGTCTACCACTACTGCTTGGCCACAAGGCCTTGCGAGCGTTTTGCCAGGTTCGTCAACAGCCCCCACTACATGTTCGCTATGGTGGACATCACCAACGATGTAAAGGCACTAGAGAATTCAGGCATCGCCTGCCAGAATCTTGTCGACATCCAGGGCAAATACAAGATCTGGGGCAACAAGGAGCATGAGAAGGACTCACTAGTTCACCTCGCCGAGGCCATCATCGACCCCTACTATAGAGACATGAAGGATTCATGCAACAAGGACAAGCGTGCCAGGCACTCGTCCTGGATGGAGAAACTCGACAAAGCTCACATCGTGTACGCGGCCAAGGAGGCGTACATGAGCTACGACATGTACAGGTGGAACGTTGACATGAGGAAGTGCCTCCTTCCCCAAAACAGCCGGGGATCCAGCCGGAAGCAGAGCATTGGCAAGCGTCATCGCAACAATAAGTAGATGATTAGTCCTTGTTTCTCCTACTTTAGTATGCATGTAATTGCTTACTTTGGTGTGTGGAAATGTTATGTGTGTAGTCACTTGTGTAATTATATGCTTAATTTGGTTGTGCAATGCTGTCTTTTTAAGTACATATGTTGATGCTCTATAGACAGAGCGTAGATGTTGTGCGGACAAAGAAAATCACATCGCACACGGACTAAACAATCGAACCCATCGGTGATGTTTTCATCAATCACTCACAATTGTATACCAGCAATCGTTTGCTCACAACACACACGTCTTGTTAGCAGTAATCGTCTGTGTTGTTATCGGTCTTCGCGCACGTTTCTGATTAGAGACCTGTTTGCCTCGTATCACACACATCTTGTTCATTTGAATCGTTTCTGTTCTCATGTCTCAACGAAAACAGTTCATCCGAGTGAACCTCATGCCGTATATCACACACACCTTTGATCTGGCTGACCATTTCTTTTGTGTTGCCTAATCACAAATAGTTCATCCGAGTGAACCGTATGATGTACATCGCACACACCTTCATCTGGCTGCCCATTTCTTTTGTTCCTCCTCATCGCAAACAGTTAATTGAGCTGAACCGTATGCCCTGCATCGCACACGCAACTAAAATTTGAACCGTGTTTGATGCATCCTCCATCGCAAATGCTTTGCACCTTTTTTTACGGTTTTTTACACCACCGTTTGCGATTATGGCATCGCAAACAGTTTCATCGAAGGGTCTCTGATCGTAGTGTCGCGTTAGCAGCATCCTGCAGTAGTGACACCTTGATCTGGTTGAACCATTTCTGTTGTGTTGCCTAATCGAAAACAGTTCATCCGAGTGAACCGTATGTCATATATTGCACACACCTTGATCTGGCTGACCGTTTCTTTTGTGTTGCCTAATCACAAATAGTTCATCTGAGTGAACCGTGTGCTGTATATCGCACACACCTTCATCTGGCTGCTCGTTTCTTTTGTTCTTCCTCATCGCAAATAGTTCATTGAACTGAACCATATGCCCTGCATTGCACACACAACTAAAATCTGAACCATGTTTGATGCATCCGTGATCGCAAACATTTTGCACCTTTTTAGATGGTTTTTTACACCACCGTTTGTGATTATTGCATCGCACACAGTTTTGTCGAAGGGTCTCTGATCATAGTGTCGCGTTAGCAGCATCCTGCGGTAGTGGAGGTTCAAGTTCGATAGCCAAGATGATGCAACCAGACAAGATTGCACCCATGTTTTCAAGTCTGCTCTGCGACTGTATCGGTATAACTTAAGGAAAACTCACTTTGAAGGCAAGGCTAACAGTGAACTTCCCAAACATCTCCAATGGAAAATATATCGAATGAAGACTTGAGAGGCCTCGTTAAGCACTGGTCTGATCCAAAGTATCAAGTACATTATATATATATATATATATATATATATATATATATATATATATATGTATATATATATGTGTGTGTGTGTGTGTATATATATATATATATATATATGTGTGTGTGTGTGTGTGTGTGTGTGTGTGATCAGATCACATGTTGAACTCCTATTTACACATTGCTTCACAAATCTATCTTCTTGTAGGTGAACTATTCAAAGAACAAGGCCAACCGTACGAAAGTGAAATTCCAACAGACGACAGGATCTCGTAGCTATATTGCACACTGCGAGGCTCTTGTAATTAGCTGCTATTTCACTCTTTTCGCTGTGCCATATTATCAGATCTATACTGACTTGTTCCAAATGCAGATGAAAGCCTGCAAGGACCAAAAAGTACCTGAACCAAATATTGTGGAAATCTTCAAGGACTGTCACACCAACAAGACGAAGGGCATGACTACACCAGTCAAAGCCGCTGTTGTAAGTCCTTAATCCTCATGCCTTTTAACTACTACTTACTCTGACTTGTGCATTGAACTGCACGGTTTTCAGCCAATGTCTATTACTCTTTTCAATTTTATACACAATTGTCTTAGCGTATCATTGCACCTTACAAGGTTTAAAAGAGAGGAGTGATGTTCCTTTGATCTTGATCTGTGATCTAGTTCTGTGCTGGACTTGCCAACACAATGTTACAATTGCATGTTTGTCTGTTCTCAGTTGTTTTGTGATATGAATTGTGTCATACTATGCATACCGTATTATAAACTTTGTCTCTTTATCCTTAGCTGTCAATACAATGTGAAGAAATAGACAATACATTAGCCCTGGTACATGGTCATATGTTTGGAACCTGGTTTTATTATGTACTTTGTAGTAAAATACAACTAATATTTTACACGGGTTCACCAGAATAAGTTCTGTATATAGACCAAAGCTATTTTGTTTGGTTTTGCTTCCTCCTTAATATCTTCTGTTCTGGTACTACTAATGTAAAAACTCAACTTTTCAGCAAGCTATGGAAAAAATGGTGGAACCGCCACCTTTTGAAGATGACGAGGCAACTATAACCGCAATGTCACCTCTTGTTGCAGTGGGTCAGTGCCTGTCCATTAACAGTACCAAAAGCACGTTCCTGCATAATACTAGGTTGGTTGTTAAGGCAATCTCGTCCAAACTGCCTCATGATCAAGATATGCAGGCTCAAAACAATGTTATATCTGCGCTCCAGACACAAGTCCATTCCCTAACAGAGACCCTTTGTGAAACAAGGACAACCATTGTTCGATGTCGTCAAGATATGCATGGTTTTGAAACCAGACTATCAGACATTTGCTATGTTCTTCAGGAGCCTAGGAGAAATGAAGGCGAAGGTCGGGTCAAATTAATTGAGCTTCTGAACTTCTGGTGGTGCATTTATCTGCCAGACTGTTAACTTTTATGCCAACCTTCCTTTTGTTTTATGGTTGTAATTTTTTTTGTTGCGATATAAAATTTGTTCTTAATGTGCAGCCACCGGCTGAAGAAAACAACAAGCCATTTTTGTATAGTGTAGGGTGTTCCCTATATTTGCACTGGTGGCGAACTTTGATGCCCAGTGGATGTAATCTGTGCAATCACCTTAATAGCCTAGTGTTAGTTTCTGGCTTATTTATTTCCTAGTTTTATTTTTCCCTGGTTTGCTAGTGGCCGCAACAACCATTGGCCATATACGGACCATGGTAACCTTGAGCCTGCTATAGGCCGTAGGATCCATGGGCCTCCTACGGGCCGTCGGATAACTGGACCTCCAACGGGTCGTAGAATCGGTGGGCCTCGGGCCGTCGGATAAATGGATCCACATGGGGCATAAATGGGCATAACTGGTATTGGGCTATAACGGGCCGTTAACAGGCCAGAAGACAGCAAAGGCTTAATTCTGTCACAGGCATAACGGGTCGATAATGGGCCAGAATATAGGACGGGCTGGAAACGACGCTGTCGGTGTCAAAACCAATGGATCTCGGGTAGGGGGTCCCGAACTGTGCGTCTAAGGTCGATGGTAACAGGAGACGGGGGACACGATGTTTACCCAGGTTCGGGCCCTCTCTATGGAGGTAATACCCTACTTCCTGCTTGATTGATCTTGATGAATATGAGTGTTACAAGAGTTGATCTACCACGAGATCATAATGGCTAAACCCTAGAAGCCTAGCGTGTATGACTATGGTAATGAGTATATCCTTTCCGGACTAACCCCTCCGGTTTATATAGACACCGGGGGATCTAGGGTTACATAGGGTCGGTTACATAAGAAGGAATCTTCATAGTTAGTAGCCAAGCTTGCTTTCCACGCCAAGGAGAGTCCAATCCGGACACAGGTATAGTCTTCGGCCTTCATGTCTTCACAGCCCATCAGTCCAGCCCATGGATAACAGGCCAGACGCCCGAGGACCCCTTAGTCCAGGACTCCCTTAGTAGCCCCTAAACCTGGCTTCAATGACGAGGAGTCCGGTGTGCAGATTGTCTTCGACATTGCAAGGTGGGTTCCCTTTTTTCCAAACTCCAAGATAGTCTTCGGACACGAAGATAGTATCCGGACCTGCAACATGTACCACACACAACCGCAGAGAGAATATAATACATGCGAGTCCAATCCACTGACAGCTTTTTACAACATGACATTACGTCAGCCCGGTCATAATTTTGAATCGTTTTTCATCTGCCGCTCCACGTTTTGAGACGTGGTTGCCATTGGCACGTCTTGTCGAAGCAGAGATCGCGTCCCCATATTGTGGGATTCTCATCAATACGGGCATGGGTAACCCAACCATGCCATTTATACAGCCCTTGGGAATAGGCAAATTCTAAGGCGAGTGGGGAGGCGTTCAATATTTACTGCCTTTATAAAGGGATAAGGATTCCCTCTTCCCCTCCCATGCATTCTCTCTATCTCCGCCCTTCCAATCTCGAGCTCCAGCACCCAAGTTCTCATCTCTATCCACCCGAGCTAGCACTCGACCATGTCTGGATCCGGAGGTCAGGGCAAGTGGATGGTCTCCTCCGTCAAGTAGGAGGACATTACCGAGCTTTGGACGGTCGGGTACTTGGCGAAGGAGATCGCGCACCGTCTGCCGGCCGAAGGACAAGTCTTCCCCACGCCGAAGCCCAACGAGAGGTTAGTATTCATCCCTCATTTCTTCCGCGGACTAGGGTTTCCACTCCACCCTTTCATCTGCGGTCTAATGTACTATTATGGGATAGATTTCGATGATCTATCCCCGAACTCCTTCCTCGACATCTCGGCGTTTATCGGCGTGTGTGAGGCCTTCCTCCGCATCCAACCCCACTTCAGGCTGTGGCTCAAAGTCTTCAACGTGAAGCTGAAGGTGGTGGACGACCAGCACGCAGAGTGCAGAGGAGCCATGGTGAGTAAGCTGTCCAACGTTGATACGTCTCCAACGTATCTATAATTTATGAAGTATTCATGCTATTATATTATCCATCTTGGATGTTTATTGGGATTTACTATGCACTTTTATATTACTTTTGGGACTAACCTATTGACCCAGAGCCTAGTGCCAGTTTCTGTTTTTTCCCTTGTTTTAGTGTTTCGCAGAAAAGGAATATCAAACGGAGTCCAAACGGAATGAAACCTTCGGGAAAGTTATTTTTGGAATGGAAGCAATCCGGGGGACTTGGAGTGCACGTAAGGGAAGCAACGAGGAAGGCACGAGGCAGGGGGCGCGCCCACCCCCCTGGGCGCGCCCTCCACCCTTGTTGGCCCCTCGTGGCCCCCTTTACCGACTTCTTTCGCCTATATATCTCCATATACCCTAAAACCATCGAGGAGCAGAAGATATCGGGAGTTTCGCCGCCATAAGCCTCCAGAGCCACGAATAACCAATCGGGACCCTGTTCCGGCACCCTGCCAGAGGGGGGATCCCTCATCGGTGGCCATCTTCATCATCCCGGCGCTCTCCATGATGAGGAGGGAGTAGTTCACCCTCGGGGCTGAGGGTATGTACCAGTAGCTATGTGTTTGATCTCTCTCTCTCGTGTTCTTGATTTGGCCCGATCTTGATGTACCGCGAGCTTTGCTATTATAGTTGGATCTTATGATGTTTCTCCCCCTCTACTCTCATGTAATGGATTGAGTTTCCCTTTTAAAGTTATCTTATCGGATTGAGTCTTTTAATGATTTGAGAACACTTGATGTATGTCTTGTGTGGGATAACCATGGTGACAATGGGTTATTCTATTGATTCACTTGATGTATGTTTTGGTGATCAACTTGCGGGTTCCGCCCATGAACCTATGCATAGGGGTTGGCACACGTTTTCGTCTTGACTCTCTGGTAGAAACTTTGGGGCACTCTTTGAAGTACTTTGTGTTCGTTGAATAGATGAATCTCAGATTGTGTGATGCATGTCGTATAATCATACCCACGGATACTTGAGGTGACACTGGAGTATCTAGGTGACATTAGGGTTTCGGTTGATGTGTGTCTTAAGGTGTTATTTTACTATGAACTCTAGGGCTATTTGTGACACTTATAGGAATAGCCCAATGGATTGATCGGAAAGAATAACTTTGAGGTGGTTTCGTACCCTACCATAATCTATTCGTTTGTTCTCTGCTATTAGTGAATTTGGAGTGACTCTTTGTTGCATGTTGAGGGATAGTTATATGATCCAATTATGTTATTATTATTGAGAGAACTTGCACTAGTGAAAGTATGAACCCTAAGCCTTGTTTCCTAGCATTGCAATACCGTTTGTGCTCACTTTTATCACTTGTTACCTTTCTGTTTTTATATTTTGAGATTACAAAAACCTATATCTACCATCAATATTGCACTTGTATCACCATCTCTTCGCCGAACTAGTGCTCCTATACAATTCACCATTGTATTGGGTGTGTTGGGGACACAAGAGACTATTTGTTATTTGGTTGCAGGGTTGTTTGAGAGAGACCATCTTCATCCTACACCTCCAACGGATTGATAAACCTTAGGTCATCCACTTGAGGGAAATTTGCTACTGTCCTACAAACCTCTGCACTTGAAGGCCCAACAACGTCTACAAGGAGAAGGTTGCGTAGTAGACATCAAGCTCTTTTCTGGCGCCGTTGGCGGGGAGGTGAGTGCTTGAAGGTATATCTTTAGATCTTGCAATCGAATCTTTTAGTTTCTTGTTTTATCACTAGTTTAGTCTATAAAAGAAAACTACAAAAAAATGGAATTAATGGTGCCTCATATGCTTTATCTTTTTAATGTCTTTCGTGAAAAAGATGGGAAGGAAAATTGTGCTCAAGTACTAGAAGAAGAATTACATAAAATGCTTGGCATAAAATATGTAAATGATGAGCATGATTGCAATGTTGTTAGTATGAATTCTTTGAATACCTATGATGCTAATGATATGCAAAGCCACAAGCTTGGGGATGCTATGTTTGATGAAGATGATATTTTTAGTCCCCCAAGTTTTGATGAGCAAATTTATTATGATGAAAGTATGCCTCCTATTTATGATGATTATTGTGACGACACGTATGCTCTAAATAATAAAGATAGCAATGAGACTTGTCATCATGATTTTAATTTTCAATTGGATTATGCTTCACATGATAGTTATTTTATGAAGTTTGCTCCCACTACTATTGATGAGAAGAATTTTGCTTATGTGGAGAGTAGTAAAATTTATATGCTTGTAGATCATGAAAAGAATGCTTTATGTGATGGTTATATTGTTGAATTCATTCATGATGCTACTGAAAATTATTATGAGGGAGGAACATATGCTTGTAAAATTGCAATAATATCAAGTTTCCTGTCTATGTACTTCAAGTTTTGAAGTTATGCTTGTTTTGCCTTCCTATGCTAGTTGATTATTGTTCCCATAAGTTGTTTGCTCACAAAATCCCTATGCATAGGAAGTGGGTTAGGCTTAAATGTGCTAGTCATATGCTTCATGATTCTCCCGTTATGTTTCAATTCTTATCTTTTATGTGAGCATCATTATCATCATCATGCCTAGCTAAAAAGGCAATAAAGAAAAGCGCTTGTTGGGAGACAACCCAATATTACCCTTACTGTTTTTGTGTGTTCACATGATTATGCTACTATAGTAATCATGTCTTATAGCTTTTGTTTCAATAAAGTGCCAAGTAAGACCTTTGGGATAGCATACGGTGGCAGTTATTTGATCTTGCTGTGAAAAACAGAAACTTTGTGCGCACGAGATTGGTTTTCATAAATTACATAAACGGGATTTGCAGCTAATTCTTTTTGCAGTAGATTAATAAACGAATTATCTCGGACTTCCTAATTTTGTAGAATGTTTTAGGTTCCAGAAGTATACGTTTGATACAGATTGCTACAGACTGTTCTGTTTTTAACAGATTCTGTTTTCTATGTGTTGTTTGCTTATTTTGATGAATCTATGAGTAGTATCGGAGGGTATGAAACATAGATAAGTTGGAATACCGTAGATATTACACCAATATGAATTTAGAATTAGTTCACAATAGTACCTAAGTGGTGATTTATTTTCTTATACTAACTGAGCTTACAAGTTTTCTGTTGAGTTTTGTGTTGTGAAGTTTTCAAGTTTTGGGTAAAAATTAGATGGACTATGGAATAAGGAGTGGAAAGAGCCTAAGCTTGGGGATGACCAAGGAACCCCAAGGTAATATTCAAGGACAACCAAGAGCCTAAGCTTGGGTATGCCCCGGATGGCATCCCCTCTTTAGTCTTCGTTCATCGGTAACTTTACTTGGGACTATATTTTTATTCACCACATGATATGTGTTTTGCTTGGAGCGTCATTTTCTTTTATTAGCATTTGCTTGCTGTTATTTAGAATAATGTTTTGCATCTCTATTTTCAATAAAAATGTCAAGGATAGCCTTTACCATGCTTATCTTGCAAGTATACATGTTGGTGTTTGAAAACAGAAAGTTTACCGCTGTTATATCATAAAATTTTGAAACTTTTTGCATATTGAGCTCTGATAAATTTACTACAGTGGGAACTTTCGTTCATAATTTTTGGAGCTAGGAAAGTATTGATACTCTTGCATTCTTCACAGACTCTACTGTTTTGGCAGATTGCTGTTATGTTTGCATTGTTTGCATATGTTTGCTTGTTTAATGATTATATTTGAGGATAGGAGTATTAAATATGCAGAGACATTTAGTATGCAATGTTGAATAATAATTTTTGTGATTAGCTACAGTAGAGAATGATAAGGTTTTTGCATTGGTTTATACTAACTTATATCACGAGTTCTTGTTGAGTTTGGTGTGGATGAAGCTTTTGAGATTTAGGGAGACCGTGATATGAAAGGAATTAAGGAGACACAAAAGCTCAAGCTTGGGGATGCCCAAGGCACCCCAAGATAATATTTCAAGAAGTCTCAAGCATCTAAGCTTGGGGATGCCCCGGTAGGCATCCCACCTTTCTTCTTCAACAATTATCGGTTAGTATTGGTTGAGCCTAAGTTTTTGCTTCTTTACATGAGTAGTGCTATCCTTGCTATGTCATTTTATTTTCTTTTGTTTTGCTTGCTGTTTGAATAATATCTCAAGATCTGAAATTCCTAAATGAGAGAGAGTCTTCACAAAGCTACATAATTATTTAACTACTCATTGATCTTCACTTATATGTTTTTGGAATAGTTTGTCATTTACTCATGTGCTTCACTTCTATCCTATGAGTAAATGGTTGAATGAGTTGAATATCATAAACCTGAAATTATATATGTTTCATATGCCTTTCCCATGGGGAGTAATGGCTTCACATATAAGAAGTAGAGGTGGTAATTTTATTGAAGGTTAGCAAACATTGTATTGGTCACTTGAACAATTCATGAAAGAATATTGAAGGGAGAGAGATTCCACATATAATGTACTATCTTGGACATCTTTTGTAATTGTGAGCACTCATTAAAATATGACATGCTAAAAGGTTGATGTTGGACAAGGAAGACAACGTAATGGTTATGTTTTCTTATATCCAAAATAAAGTATATTCTCATGGATCGCCCAACACGTTGAGCTTGCCTTTCCCCTTCATGCTAGCCAAATTCCTTGCACCAAGTAGAGATACTACTTGTGCTTCCAAACAGCCCTTAAACCAGTATTACCATGAGAGTCCACCATACCTACCTATGGATTGAGTAAGATCCTTCAAGTAAGTTGTCATCGGTGCATGCAATAAAAATTGCTCTCTAAATATGTATGATCTTTTAGTGTGGAGAAAATAAGCTTTATACGATCATTGTGATATGGAAGAAATAAAAGCGACGGACTGCATAATAAAGGTCCCTATCACAAGTGGCAATATAAAGTGACGTTCCCTCGCAATAAGATTTTGTGCATCCAACTATAAAAGCGCATGACAACCTCTCATTCCCTCTGCGAAGGGCCTATCTTTTACTTTTATGCAAGAGTCATGGTGATCTTCACCTTTCCTTTTTTTCATTTTATCCTTTGGCAAGCACCTCATGTTCGAAAGATTCTGATATATATATATATCCAATTGGATGTAAGGCATCATGAGCTATTATTGTTGACATTACCCTTGAGGTAAAAGGTTGGGAGGCGAATCTATAAGCCCCTATCTTTCTCTGTGTCTGATTAAAACTTTGAACCCATAAATATCGCGTGAGTGTTAGCAATTGTGAAAGACTAAATGATAGTTGAGTATGTGGAGCTTGCTAAATCAAAGCTCTGACATAGACTCTTCCTAAAAATAAGATGAATTGAATTGTTTGATGACTAATAACACGTTTTGTTAGTTTTCAAGAAAGTTTATGATCTATACTTTAACATGTGAATAGTTTGTTACTCGATCATGCAAAGCTTTATGATATGAGCTACTGTTATGACATATAATGATGCTAGAAAAGGTGATTGAAATTATCATTGATCAAACTTGTGCACTTGCTAGCATTCACACTTCATAAATTCTTTCTTTTATCATTTACCTACTCGAGGACGAGCAAGAATTGAGCTTGGGGATGCTGATACGTCTCCAACGTATCTGTAATTTATGAAGTATTCATGCTATTATATTATCCATCTTGGATGTTTATTGGGCTTTACTATGCACTTTTATATTACTTTTGGGACTAACCTATTGACCCAGAGCCCAGTGCCAGTTTCTGTTTTTCCCCTTATTTCAGTGTTTCCCGGAAAAGGAATACCAAATGGAGTCCAAACGGAATGAAACCTTTGGGAAAGTCATTTTGGGAAAGAAAGCAATCCGGGAGACTTGGAGTGTACGTCAGGGGATCAACAAGGAAGGCACGAGGCAGGGGGGCATGCCCACCCCCCCAGGCGCGCCCTCCACCCTCGTGAGCCCCTCGTGGCTGCCCTTACCGACTTCTTTCACCTATATATCTCCATATACCCTAAAACCTTCGGGGAGCAGAATAGATCGGGAGTTCCGCTGCTGCAAACCTCCAGCGCCACGAAAAACCAATTGGGACCCTGTTTTGGCACCCTGCCGGAGGGGGATCCCTCACCGGTGGCCATCTTCATCATCCCGGCGCTCTCCATGACGAGGAGGGAATAGCTCACCCTCGGGGCCGAGGGTATGTACCAGTAGCTATGTGTTTGATCTCTCTCTCTCCAGTGTTCTTCATTTGGCACGACGTTGATGTACCGCGAGCTTTGCTATTATAGTTGGGTCTTATGATGTTTCTCCACCTCTACTCTCTTGTAATGGATTGAGTTTCCCCTTTGAAGTTATCTTATCGGATTGAGTCTTTTAATGATTTGAGAACACTTGACGTATGTCTTGCGTGGGATAACCATGGTGACAATGGGTTATTCTACTGATTCACTTGATGTATGTTTTGGTGACCAACTTGCGGGTTTTGCCCATGAACCTATGCATAGGGGTTGGCACACGTTTTCGTCTTGACTCTCCGGTAGAAACTTTGGGGCACTCTTTGAAGTACTTTGTGTTGGTTGAATAGATGAATCTGAGATTGTGTGATGCATGTCGTATAATTATACCCACGGATACTTGAGGTGACATTGGAGTATCTAGGTGACATTAGGGTTTTGACTGATGTGTGTCTTAAGGTGTTATTTTACTATGAACTCTAGGCTATTTGTGACACTTATAGGAATAGCCTAATGGATTGATCGGAAAGAATAACTTTGAGGTGGTTTTGTACCCTACCATAATCTCTTCGTTTGTTCTCCGCTATTAGTGACTTTGCAGTGACTCTTTGTTGCATGTTGAGGGATAGTTATATGATCCAATTATGTTATTATTGTTGAGAGAACTTGCACTAGTGAAAGTATGAACCCTAGGCCTTGTTTCCTAGCATTGCAATACCGTTTGTGCTCAATTTTATCACTTGTTACCTTGCTTTTTTTATATTTTCAGATTAGGAAAACCTATATCTACCATCCATATTGCACTTGTATCACCATCTCTTCGCCGAACTAGTGCACCTATACAATTTACCATTGTATTGGGTGTGTTGGGGACACAAGAGACTCTTTGTTATTTGGTTGCAGTGTTGTTTGAGAGAGACCATCTTCATCCTACACCTCCCACGGATTGATAAACCTTAGGTCATCCACTTGAGGGAAATTTGCTACTGTCCTACAAACCTCTACACTTGGAGGCCCAAGAACGTCTACAAGGAGAAGGTTGCCTAGTAGACATCAAACGTCTCCTGGCTGAAAGGCACTTTTGTGGATACAGTAAAGGAGTGGCAGAAACAGTGGTTCTACATCATGGAACCCCGTGGCTCCACATGGGCCACAACTGGTGAATTCTGCTCTGGTGCTCCCATGCGACTCACCTCCTAGGTGGAGAAGAGTCCGAACTAGTGTTCGCCCGATGAGCTGATTACGCTGCAGACGTGCATTCAAAGCATGATAGCCAAGAACGTCAAGCTTGTCGATGTAATTCAGGTGATGCTGGTTCGCCGGATCCTCCCGTGCCAGCACAGAAGTTGCCCTCTGTGGGAGTTTAATCCGAAGAAGCATCAGACCTTGGTGAGGCTCTTCAAAACCACTCACGAAGGTGCATGGAAGTTGCTCTTTAAGGGCAACGAGAAACCACCAACCGCAGATTCTGACCGTGGGCACGACATAAAACACCCCGCCAGCGAGGTATGTTATTTTTAGCGTATCCCCCACTTGTTTGTTTCGAGGATGATGACTGAGCTTTTATTATTTGCTTTTTCAGGATTAGACGGAGAGGGCGAAGCGGATCCAGTGTCCGGCTCCGCTGCCTGAAGAACCGGTCATCCCGCGTCTGGCGAAGATGTTGGTACCGGCACCATACAAGGCGCCGGAGAAGAAGGCCAAGAAGGCCAAGGGGGCAAAAAGTGGCCCCCGTCGCAAGGGTGCTTCGGACATGACGTCCGAAGACGAAGAGACCCATTCCTTCGTCCCTGAGGACGATGACGAGGAGGAGAAGAACCCTCCCCCTAAAGAGGGGAAGAAGAAAAGGGGGGCCTCCATGAAGCTGGAGGCGGGAACACCCAAGAAGGGGAAGGGCACCCTTGCGGTTGACACCGCGTGGGACGTTGGCAGCAGTCTGGAGCGACGCCTCCGTACTAGGCCTCGGGCCGCAAAGTATCATGATGTGACGCCCCCGATTCAATCGTACACTAATCATGCATGCAAACGTCTACGATCAAGATCAGGGACTCACGGGAAGATATCACAACACAACTCTAAAAACATAAATAAGTCATACAAGCATCATAATACAAGCCAGGGGCCTCGAGGGCTCGAATACAAGTGCTCGATCATAGACGAGTCAGCGGAAGCAACAATATCTGAGTACAGACATAAGTTAAACAAGTTTGCCTTAAGAAGGCTAGCACAAACTGGGATACATATCGAAAGAGGCGCAGGCCTCCTGCGTGGGATCCTCCTAAACTACTCATGGTCGTCGTCCGCGGGCTGCACGTAGTAGTAGGCACCTCCGGTGTAGTAGGCGTCGTCGTCGATGGTGGCGTCTGGCTCCTGGGCTCCAACATCTGGTTGCGACAACCAGGTAGAAGGGAAGGGGGAAAAGGGGGAGAAAAGCAATCGTGAGTACTCATCCAAAGTACTCGCAAGCAAGGAGCTACACTACATATGCATGGGTATATGTGTAAAGGGCCATATCGGTGGACTGAACTGCAGAATGCCATAATAAGAGGGGGATAGCTAATCCGGTCGAAGACTACGCTTCTGGCAGCCTCCGTCTTGCAGCATGTAGAAGAGAGTAGACTGAAGTCCTCCAAGTAGCATCGCATAGCATAAACCTACCCGGCAATCCTCTCCTCGTCGCCCTGTTAGAGAGTGATCACCGGGTTGTATCTGGCACTTGGAAGGGTGTGTTTTATTAAGTATCTGGTTCTTAGTTGTCATAAGGACAAGGTACAACTCCAAGTCGTCCTGTTACCGAAGATCACGACTATTCGAATAGATTAACTTCCCTGCAGGGGTGCACCACATAACCCAACACGCTCGATCCCATTTGGCCGGACACACTTTCCTGGGTCATGCCCGGCCTCGGAAGATCAACACGTCGCAGCCCCACCTAGGCACAACAGAGAGGTCAGCCCGCCGGTCTAAATGCTATGCGCGCAGGGGTCTGGGCCCATCGCCCATTGCACACCTGCATGTTGCGAGGGCGGCCGGAAGCAGACCTAGCAACCTCCATTACAAAGGAAGTCACGTTACGCGGTCCAATCCGGCGCGCGCCACTCCGTCGCTGACGTCAAGAAGGCTTCGGCTGATAGCACAACGTCGAGTGCCCATAACTGTTCCCGCGTAGTTGGTTAGTGCGTATAGAACAGTAGCCAGACTCAGATCAAATACCAAGATCTCATTAAGCGTGTTATTATGAAGCAACCGCGAACGCCGATCAGGGCCAGGCCCACCTGTCTCCTAGGTGGTCTTAACATGCCCTGTCGCTCCGCCACAAAGTAACAGTCGGGGGCCGTCGGGAACCCAGGCCCACCTCTACCGGGATGGAGCCACCTGTCCTTTCAGCCCCCACATCGGGATCACTTGCGGGTACTCAACGAGCTGACCCGACTTTAGTCACCATCCGTAGTATGTATATATGTATAGTATATGCCCGTGATCACCTCCCGAGTGATCACGGCCCAATAGTATAGCAAGGCAGACTGACAAGAATGTAGGGCCAATGATGATAAACTAGCATCCTATACTAAGCATTTAGGATTGCGGGTATGGTATCAATGACTGTAGCAAAAATGACAGGCTATGCAACAGAATAGGAGTAACCGAACAGTAACATGCTACACCACTCTAATGCAAGCAGTATAGAGAATAATAGGCGATATCTGGTGATCAGGGGGGGCTTGCCTAGTTGCTCTGGCAAGAGAGAGGGGTCGTCAACTCCGTAGTCGTACTGGGTGGCAGGGGCGTCGGTCTTGGTGTCTAGCGGAAGAAGAGGGGGAAGAAACAATTAATACAATGCACAGATATGCATGACGACGCATGACAAAGCAAAGCATGATGCTAGGCGTGCCCTAACGCGATATCAGGTGATACCGATGAAGGGGGGAAACATCCGGGAAAGTATCCCCGGTGTTTCACATTTTCAGGCAGAGGAGCCAGAAGGGGAAAGTTGCGAGTTTGATATGTTAGGGGTGTGTGGCGGACGAACGGGCTGCGTATCCGGATTCGTCTCGTCGTTCTGAGCAACTTTCATGTACAAAACATTTTCATCCGAGTTACGGTTTATTTTATATTCATTTTTAAAGATTTAAATCAATTTATAAATTACTGTTATTAATTTAATCCGAAAATGGCATTATTGCATCAGCATGACGTCAGCATGACATCATCAGTCAACAGAGGTGTTGACTGGGTCAAGCTGGCGTGTGGGTCCCACATGTCATTGACTATTTTAGTTAATTAAGTTAATTAGTTAATTAGGTTAATTAATCTTAATTAGTTACTTTAAACAGAATTAATTAAGTTAATTATTTAGTTAATTAATTAATTAATATTTAATTTTATATATCTATTTACTTATTTATTTATTTTAATTCTCTTTTTTATCTTATTTTTTTAATAACGTTTCAGGGGGGTGGGGCCCTCTCGCCATAGACCCAGGGGCCTTAGTGGATCGGGCCAAACGGGCGCACGGGCGCTGGCGGGGACGCCTGTAGGGGCGGACCAAGGCGCCGGCCTCGGCCACAACGGGGCGCTAGCCCCGGGCGTGGACCGGGCGGCCAGAGGGTGCCGAGCGCAGTTAGAGCGAGGGGAAGTGGCCGGCCGGAGCTATGGTGAGGCGATGGCGCGGGGATGCGCGGGTGTGCGCGCAGGACGGCGGTGGCAACAGCGGGGAGGTGGCTGGCCGAAGCGGGGCGAGCAAGGCCCGGGGCGAAGGCCTCGACAGCGGGCATGCGAAACCAGGGCGCGAGCGGCCCACGGTGAGCGCGCCGGCCGGCAGGGAGTGGCGCTAGGCGGCGGGCTCAGTAACGGCGGAGCTAGCAACAACAACAACAAATCGAGGGGGAGGACGGAGGGGGAACGTGGTGCTGCTCACAGCGTTGCAAGGGAGGCTCGATGAGGCCGGGGACGACTGGAGTAGGGCGGATCAACGCGGAGGAGCTGTGTTGGCCGAAGATGAAGACGAGGTTGATGCAGACGTTGCGGTGGCTCCCTGCTGGATCCAGTGGGTGAAGACGACAAGGCGGACGATGACGGAGCTGGCGGGCAAGCTTTTAGGGCGCCGCAACGATGGAGAGCGCGGGAACAGAGGTGGGAGAGGGATCGGGCCCCTGGGCGCAGGCAGGCGCCCAGATCGAGCAGGGGATGAGCGGCTCGGGCGCCGCGGTAGCGCCAAGGCGGTGGCGTGCGCCTGCGTCATGGAGGGCGGCGGTGCTAAGGAGGAGCGAGGGGAAGGGAGGTCGGGTGCTCTCGGCAGGGAGCCCGTCCTCCGGAGCGGCGGCAAGGTCGGGCGTGGAGGCGCCTGGCGGCGGGGGGAGGGGGTGCGCCAGGGGCGCGATCCAGATGTGGATCATGGGGGGAGTGGGGATCGTAGTTAGGGTTTCGGGGGGGGGGGCGTTGGCCAAATAGGCCAGCAGGCATACGGGAGCGGGCCGGCCTGGCCGGCAAAGGCCAGTTGGGCCACGAGGGAAGGGGGTTCTTTTCCTTTTGTCTTATTTTCACTTTTTTTCCTTTTTATTTATTTTCCTTTCTGTTTTATTACATTTTAAAATACTTAGGCATTTTCTAAAAATGTGTTCACTTCACCATAATTACCTATGCCTTATTTGGCACCCACCGAACATTTTTGTTTTGATATTTGAATTTTTTTATTGTTTGCTTGATTTTGAATTTGAATTCAAATCGGTTTCTAACTAACGCGAGATTAGCAACAGTAATCAAGGTGACGTGGCATCATTAGCGGAGGGTTACTGTAGCTTAATTATCCAGGCGTCACACATGACTCATGTATACAAGTGTACCCGACCTCTCCTTTTTATTGTTTTGATGTGGTTAATTGTGCTATTGCAGTCCGGCCCGTGACAGCATCCAGCGATCCTCATCTGGAGGTTCGTTGGATCCGGCGGAAATGGCCAGCATGTCGCCACCGCCCACCTATTCCCCCAAGGCCAAGGATGACACCAAAGTGTTGTCCCGGAGGACCGCTCCGAGCCGATGAGGGGCCCAGGACACTGTCCAGGAGGCACTACAAGGCGAGACCTCCGCTGCCGGACACGTGGGGGAGCAGATCCCCATGGAGATTGGCGAGAAGGGACATGTTCAGTTCATCCCTCAGCCGAATATGATTCCGGAGACCAGTACGGCCCCGGAATCCGACGAGCACCCTCCTTCGAAGGAGGGGGTGCGCCAATTCCACTGATGGCCCCTGTCCAACCAGGGGCACTGGATAACCTGATGGAGGCGCTACGAGGCGCCCCTATTATGGACGAGCACCGTGTCCTTATGCGTACGGTGATCGAGAAGGTTCAGTCCGTCAAGAGCGGACTAAACGAGGCCTGCAACAATCTGTTGGCAGTTTTTGAGGTAAGTCACGTAGAAAAAGAACACTCCATGCTTATAGTAGCCCCTGAGACACTATCCGGTGTTCGGAAAGAAAGGCCGGACAGAGGATCAACCCTTTGTAGGAGACTAACTTAATATGTATGAATAAGCAGGCGTCGCTATTGGCTGCGACCGCGCATACTGCCGAAGTCTCTGAACTGAAGCAGAGGCTGGAGCGAGCCGAGAACAAGCTCGGCGAGGTGAAGACTCAGCTCCTGGAGAAGCAAGGTGTGTAATGAGTTGCTGTGTATTCGGGGAGAATAAGTGGTGTGTATTGACCAGAGTGTCATAATATGTGTAGGAGCGGCGATCGAGGTCGAGGCCCTAAAAAAGGCCCTAGCCAAAGCCGATGGGAAGGCTGTCCAGCAGCAAGCCGGCCGTAAGAAGCTCAAGGCCCGGGTCGGCGAGGTCCAGAAGGAGCTCCAGGACGCGGTGAAGAAGGGCGAGGCCTTGGAGCATGATGCATCGATCCGAGAGACCGAACTCGCCAAGGCTCGTCAGAGCGCGGAGGCCGCGCGGAATGAGGCCCAGGAAGCCCTCAAAGAGATCCAGGAGGCCAAGAAGATTGCGGCTGATAAGGCATATAACATGCAAAGAAAGTATGCGGAGAGGAAGTACCTTTTACTAACCCTAATTCAGAACTGCCCAGGGGCTTTTGCGGATCTACCACGAAGCGTGTCCGATGCGGCGGAGTTCTTTCGAGCCAAAGAAGGGAGCTCCACGGAGAAACTATTCTGGACGCAGTACATTGTGCCAGAGCATCCGGTGCCCTTTACTGATCAGCTGAAGCAGCTGGTCGAGCTGCACAGGGTGGCCGAACTGGCCATGAAGGATTTAATAAACCGTCTGTGGCCAGCCGAGGCGATACCCAGCAGTTATTTTGGCCTTGTGAAGCGGGTGGTGGAGGCCTATCCGCGGCTAGACATCGTCAAGCGATCAGTCTGCATTGGAGGTGCCCGCATGGCCTTCGCCCGTTGCAATATGTGGTGGGCGAAGTTGGATGCCGTTGAGGTGGCCAGGGGTCCGCCAGAGGGCAGGGAGCACCACACACCCGAGATATGTTTCGCGGATGTCCTCGAAGGGTCTCGACTTGCAGTAGCAGTGTGGGCAGGACATTATTTTCGAATGAATACATTCGTGTTTCGTCTTTTGCCTTGTATGAAAACAAAGCCGATTTGTAATATGATGTTCGTTATGTTTTAATTGTTTCCCCCTGTGCGGTCATGTTGTATGGGATCTGAGGGTTGGCCAGTCGTCGGCTTCTGCCCTCATGTAGGTAGTACGGAGGTGTTCGGGATGGAATCTAAACAATCTTTATCCAATTATATGGTCCTTGAAGGAGTTGTTTAGTGCAACGAACCAGGCAATCAGACTATGCGGCTTAAACGCCCACACTTAGCCATATGAGTTTTATAATAAAACATGGGCGCAACCCCTGGTATACGAACCAGAGTGCTGTCGGCGTCTGATCGGGAAGTACCGATCCTTCGCGTAATGCGGAAAAAATCTCCAGCAATTTTCAACCTCTCGAACAGCTGACCGGGTAAACCAGGGCACAATCACAGTAGTTCTCCCAGGTAAACCAGGACATAGTCGCCAGATCATGACAGTCAGTTTTTTGCTTTCTCTACTGAGGTGCACATCCGGGTAAACCAGGGCACAATCACAGTAGTTCTCCCTTTACTACCCTAGCCAATGTAGCGGAATGTAGGGTAGCAAGCACAGGAGCCGGGCAAGCCAACTATCGACCAAAGATATGATTCGGAGCCAATGCATATAATGCTGAATTCGGGGTGCCGAACTTATCTATAAGAAGTGTTCGGACTTTGTTGTCGTATTATGGGGCGGTGAGGAGCCCCTGGCAAATATGAAACGTACCATAGTGTACGGGTGCTAGAATATAAGTAATTGATGGCAAAGGAAAACAGAAAAAGAGCAGAGGGAATATATGGGGCCCCTTGACTTGGGCCATAAAATGTTTCCATTATAGTTGGTTTAATGCGTCAAAGCACATTAATACAAAATAGTGCAATAAGCAACCGGCTATTTGACATGCCATAACCAAAGGAGAGCTGCAGTTGGGTACTGAAAGAAAAAAGGGTAGAGTGATCGCTGGATTGTCCTCTAGGGCTTCCCCGGTATGCCTGTGCTCTGTGCCCATCTGGAGTACTTATCCTTTGACAGGACCAGTAATCAGGCCGTTGAAGGGGGCCTGTATAAAAGAAACCACATTGGGACTGGGACGGAGGCCGGATTGCTAATCAAGCTCTTGACGGGCCGAGCTATCCTGTTGCAGTGTGGTTCGGACCATCTTGGTGGTGTCCAGGGGCTCGGCAGCCAGATTATGGTTCTGCTTGAGAAGGCCGCTCTGTACCTCTGCTGCTAGGGCGGCTGTGTGCTCCTCTGTACGGAGGGAGTGTTCCGTATTTCCATTGACTGTTATGACGTCGTGTGGTCCGGGCATCTTGAGCTTGAGATAAGCATAGTGTGGCACCGCGTTGAATCTAGAGAACGTGGTTCGTTCGAGCAGTGCGTGATAGCCGCTGCGGAAGGGGACGATATCGAAGATTAGTTTTTCGCTTCAGAAGTTATCCGGGGAACCGAATACCACCTCCAGCGTGATTGAGCCCGTACAACGGGCCTCTACGCCTGGTATGACTCCTTTAAAGGTAGTCTTGGTGGGCTTGATTCGTGAGGGATTAATGCCCATTTTACGTACTGTATCCTGATAGAGCAGGTTGAGGCTGCTACCACCGTCCATTAGGACTCGTGACAGGTGAAATCCGTCGATGATTGGGTCGAGGACCAATGCGGCTGAACCGCCATGACGAATACTAGTTGGATGATCTCGACGATCAAAGGTGATCGGGAATGACGACTATGGATTAAATTTTGGGGTGACTGGCTCTACCGCATAGACGTCCCTAAGTGCGCGCTTGCGCTCCCTTTTGGGGATGTGTGGGCATATATCATGTTCACCGTTTTTACTTGAGGGGGAAATTTCTTCTGCCCCCCAGTGTTCGGCTGCCGGGGCTCTTCGTCATCGTCCTCACTTTGTGATCCCTTTTCCTTGTTCTCGGCATTTAACTTGTCGGCTTGTTTAAAACCCCAATAATCCCTGTTGGTATGATTGGCTTGTTTGTCTAGGGTGCCATGTATCTGGCACGGACGATCGAGTATGCGGTCCAAGCTCGATGGTCCCTTGATACGTCTCCAACGTATCTATAATTTTTGATTGCTCCATGCTACTTTATCTACTGTTTTGGACTATATTGGGCTTTATTTTCCACTTTTATATTATTTTTGGGACTAACCTATTAACCGGAGGCCCAGCCCAGAATTGCTGTTTTTTGCCTTTTTCAGTATTTTGAAGAAACAGAATATCAAACGGAGTCCAAACGGAATGAAACCTTCGGGAACGTGATTTTCTCATTAGATAAGATCCAGGAGACTTGGACCCTCCGTCAAGAAAGCCACGAGGCGGTCACGAGGGTGGAGGGCGCCCCCCCTAGGCGCGCCCCCCCTACCTCGTGGGCCCCTCGAAGCTCCACCGACGTACTCCTTCCTCCTATATATACCTACGTATCCCAGAACGATAAGAACAGGAGCCAAAAACCTAATTCCACCGCCGCAACTTTCTGTATCCACGAGATCCCATCTTGGGGCCTGTTCTGGAGCTCCGCCGGATGGGGCATCCACCACGGAGGGCTTCTACATCGTCACCATAGCCCCTCCGATGAAGTGTGAGTAGTTTACTTAAGACCTTCGGGTCCATAGCTAGTAGCTATATGGCTTATTCTCTCTTTTTGGATCTCAATACAAAGTTCTCCCCCTCTCTTGTGGAGATCTATTCGATGTAATCTTCTTTTTGCGGTGTATTTGTTGAGACCGATGAATTGTGGGTTTATGATCCAGTATTATCTATGGAAAATATTTGATTCTTCTCTGAATTCTTTTATGTATGATTGAGTTATCTTTGCAAGTCTCTTCGAATTATCCTTTTTGGTTTGGCCAACTAGATTGGTAGTTCTTGCAATGGGAGAAGTGCTTAGCTTTGGGTTCAATCTTGCGGTGTCCTTACCCAGTGAAAGAAAGGGTTGCAAGGCACGTATTGTATTGTTGCCATCGAGGATAACAAAATGGGATTTTTATCATATTGCATGAATTTGTCCCTCTACATCATGTCATCTTGCTTAAGGCATTACTCTGTTTTTAACTTAATACTCTAGATGCATGCTGGATAGCGGTCGATGAGTGGAGTAATAGTAGTAGATGCAGAATCGTTTCGATCTACTTGTTTTGGACGTGATGCCTATATGCATGATCATTGCCTAGATATACTCATAACTATGCTCAATTCTGTCAATTGCTCAATAGTAATTTGTTCACCCACCGTAGAATACTTATGCTCTTGAGAGAAGCCACTAGTGAAACCTATGGCCCCCGGGTCTATTCTCATCATATCAATCTATATCACTTTATTTATTTGCTTTGTTTTTACTTTGCCTTTTACTTTTTACTTTGCATCTAACTATCAAAAATACCAAAAATATTATTTATCATCTCTATCAGATCTCACTATCGTAAGTGACCGTGAAGGGATTGACAACCCCTAATCGCGTTGGTTGCGAGTTGCTATCGTTTTGTGTAGGTACGAGGGACTTGTGCGTGGTATCCTACTTGATTGATACCTTGGTTCTCAAAAACTAAGGGAAATACTTACGCTACTTTGCTGCATCATCCTCTCCTCTTCGGGGAAAACCAACGCAGTGCTCAAGAGGTAGCAAGAAGAATTTCTGGCGCCGTTGCCAGGGAGGCTCACGCAAGCAAGTCAACAATACCAAGTACCCATCACAATCCCTATCTCTCGCATTACATTATTTTCCATTTGCCTCCCGTTTTCCTCTCCCCCACTTCACCCTTGCCGTTTTATTCGCCCTCTCTTTCCCAACCTCCTCCTCTCTTTCCCGTTGCCTTTCTGTTTGCTTGTGTGTTGGATTACTTGTTGCCATGGCACAAGATAATACCAAATTGTGTGATTTCTTGAATACCAATAATAATGATTTCCTTAGTACTCTGATTGCTCCTCTTAATAATGATGAGTCTTGTGAAATCAATACCGCTTTGCTGAATCTTGTTATGAAAGATCAATTCGCCGGCCTTCCTAGTGAAGATGTCGCTACTCATCTAAACAATTTTGTTGATTTGTGTGATATGCAAAAGAAGAAAGATACGGATAACATTATTATCAAATTGAAGTTATTTCCGTTTTCACTTAGAGATCGTGCTAAAGTTTGGTTTTCGTCTTTGCCTAAAAATAGTATTGATTCTTGGAACAAGTGCAAAGATGCTTTTATCTCTAAGTATTTACCTCCCACTAAGATTATTACTCTTAGGAATGATATCATGAATTTTAAACAACTTGATCATGAGCATGTTGCCCAATCTTGGGAAAGAATGAAATTAATGCTTCGCAATTGCCCTACTCATGGTTTGAATTTATGGATGATCATGCAAAAATTTTATGCCGGATTGAATTTTCCTTCTAGAAATCTTTTAGATTCGGCCGCGGGAGGCACGTTTATGGAAATTACGTAAGGGGATGCTACCAAATTGCTTGATAATATTATGGGTAATTATTCTCAATGGCACACCGAAAGATCTTCTAGTAAAAAAGTGCATGCTATAGAAGAAATCAATGTTTTGAGTGAAAAGATGGATGAACTTGTGAAGATGTTTGCTCCTAAAAATACTCATCTTGATCTCGATAATATGCCTTTGTCTACTTTGCTTGAGAATACTAAGGAATCTATGGATGTGAACTTTGTTGGTAGGAATAGTTTTGGAAACAACGCGTATAGAGGGAATTTTAATCCTAGGCCTTATCCTAGTAATCCTTCTAATAATTATGGAAATTCCTACAACAACTCTTATGGAAATTTTAATAAGATGCCCTCTGAATTTGAGAGTAGTGTTAAAGAGTTTATGAATTCACAAAAGAATTTTAATGCTTTGCTTGAAGAGAAATTGCTTAAAGTTGATGATTTGGCTAGGAACGATGATAGAATTTCTCTTGAAATTGATTCTTTAAAGCTTATATATATTCCTCCTAAGCATGATATCAATGAGTCTCTCAAAGCCATGAGATTTTCAATTGATGAGTGCAAGGAAAGAACCGCTAGGATGCGTGCTTCCAAAGATACCTTTATTAAAGCGTGTTCTTCCAATTCCTATGAAAATCAAGATGAAGATCTAAAAGTTATTGATGTGTCCCCTATTAAATCTTTGTTTTGCAATATGAATCTTGATGAAACTGAATATGATCTTCCTTTACCTAGAAGGCGTTCTAAGAATTCGGAGTTTCTACATCTTGATGATGAATTTGATGAAAGTGGAAGTGAAAGAAATAAAAACCTAGATGTTGCTAAACCCACTATTTTGGATCTCAAGGAATTTAATTATGAAAATTGCTCTTTGATTGGTTGTATTTCCTTGTTGCAATCCCTGCTAGATTCTCCTCATGCTTATAGTCAAAATAAGGCCTTTACCGAACACATTGTTGATGCTTTGATGCAATCTTATGAAGAAAAACTTGAGTTGAAAGTTTCTATCCCTAGAAAACTCTATGATGAGTGGGAACCTACTATTACAATTAAAATTAAAGATTATGAGTTTCATGCTTTGTGTGATTTGGGTGCTAGTGTCTCTACTATTCCCAAAGCTTTATGTGATTTGCTACATTTCCGTGATTTTGATGATTGCTCTCTAAACTTGCATCTTGCGGATTCCACTATTAAAAAACCTATGGGAAGAATTAATGATGTTCTTACTTTTGCAAATAGGAATTATGTGCCCGTAGATTTTATCGTTCTTGATATAGATTGCAATCCTTCATGTCCTATTATTCTTGGTAGACCTTTCCTTAGAACGATTGGTGCAATTATTGATATGAAGGAAGGGAATATTAGATTCCAATTTCCCTTAAAGAAGGGTATGAAACACTTCCCTAGAAAGAAAATAAAATTACCATATGAATCTATCATGAGAGCCACTTATGGATTGCCTACCAAAGATGGCAATACCTAGATCTATCCTTACTTTTATGCCTAGCTAGGGGCGTTAAACGATAGCGCTTGTTGGGAGGCAACCCAATTTTATTTTGTGTTTTTTGTTTTTGCTTCTGTTTAGGAATAAATAATCCATCTACCTTCTGTTTGGATGTGGTTTTATATTTTAATTAGTGTTTGTGCCAAGTAGAACCTATAGGATAACCTACGATGATAGTTGATTTGATTCTGCTGAAAAACAGAAACTTTGGGCGCACGAATATAGTTATGATAAATCACCGAAACGTGATTTTGCGTTGATTCTTTTTGCTGCTGTTCAATAAAAAAAAATTCCAGGACTTAATATTTTGGTAGAATTTTTAGAGTTCCAGAACTTTGCGTTAGTTACAGATTGCTACAGACTGTTCTGTTTTTGACAGATTCTGTTTTATGTGTGTTGTTTGCTTATTTTGATGAATCTATGGCTAGTAAAATAGTTTATAATCCATAGAGAAGTTGGAATACAGTAGGTTTAACACCAAATTAAATAAATAATGAGTTCATTACAGTACATTGAAGTAGTCTTTTGTTTTCTTTCTCTAACGGAGCTCACGAGATTTCTGTTGAGTTTTGTGTTGTGAAGTTTTCAAGTTTTGGGTGAATTCTTTTGATGGATTATGGAACAAGGAGTGGCAAGAGCCTAATCTTGGGGATGCCGGTGGCACCCCCAAGATAATCCAAGGACACCAAAAAGTCAAAGCTTGGGGATGCCCCGGAAGGCATCCCCTTCGTCCACTTCCATCGGTAATTTACTTGGAGCTATATTTTTATTCACCACATGATATGTGTTTTGCTTGGAGCGTCTTGTAGTATTTGTGTCTTTGCTTGTTGGTCTACCACAATCATCCTTGCTGTACACACCTTTTGAGAGAGCTATATATGATTTGGAATTTGTTAGAATACTCTATGTGCTTCACTTATATCTTTTGAGCTTGATAGTTTTGCTCATAGTGCTTCACTTATATCTTTTGAGCATGATAATTTTTGCTCTAGTGCTTCACTTATATCTTTTAGAGCATGGTGGTGGATTTGTTTTAAAGAAACTTTTGATCTCTCATGATTCACTTAGATTATTTTGAGAGTCGTTAATAGCATGGTAATTTGCTTAATGTTAATATACTTGGTGTTCAAGATATGTGAACCTTTCTTTTGAGTGCGTTGAATAGTAAGATAATTTTGATGCTTGATAATAGTTTTGAGATATGGAGGTGATAATATCAAAGTCATGCTAGTTGGGTGATTATGAATTTGAGAAATACTTGTGTTAAAGTTTGCAAGTCCCGTATCATGCACGTATGGTTCAAGTTGTGTAACAAATTTGAAACATGAAGTGTAGCTGGCTTGTGCATCCTTATGAGTGGCGGCCGGGGACGAGCGATGGTCTTTTCCTACCAATCTATCCCCCTAGGAGCATGCGCGTAGTACTTGATTTTTGATGACTTCTAAATTTTTGCAATAAGTATATGAGTTCTTTTGACTAATGTTGTGTCCATGGATTATACGCACTCTCACCTTTCCGCCTTTGCTAGCCTCTTCAGTACCGTGCATTGCCCTTTCTCACTTTGAGAGTTGGTGCAAACTTCACCGGTGCATCCAAACCCCGTGATACGATACACTCTATCACACATAAACCTCCTTATATCTTCCTCAAAACAGCCATCATACCTACCTATCATGGCATTTCCATAGCCATTCCGAGATATATTGCCATGCAACTTCCACCGTCATCATCATGACATACATTACTTTTGTCATATTGCCATTGCATGATCATGTAGTTGACAACGTATTTGTGGCAAAGCCACCATGCATTATTTTCCATACATGTCACTCTTGATTCATTGCACCATCCCGGTACACCACCGGAGGCATTCATATAGAGTCATATCTTGTTCTAAGTTTCGAGTTGTAATCCTTATGTTGTAATCAATAGAAGTGTGATGATCATCATTATTAGAGCATTGCCCAAATAAAAAAAGGAAGAAAGGCCAAAAAAAGAAAGACCCAAAAAAAGGGCAATGCTACTATTTTTTTTTCCACACTTGTGCTTCAAAGTAGCACCTTGTTCTTCATGTAGTGAGTCTCATGTATTGTGCTTCAAAGTAGCACCTTGTTCTTCATATAGTGAGTCTCATAATTAGTCCTTTTTATACTAGTGGGAATTTTTCATTATAAAACTTGGCTTGTATATTCCTACGATGGGCTTCCTCAAATGCCCTAGGTCTTCATGAGCAAGCAAGTTGGATGCACACCCACTAGTTTTCTTTTGTTGAGCATTCATAGCTCTAGTGCATCCGTTGCATGGCAATCCCTACTCCTCACGTTGACATCAATTGATGGGCATCTCCATAGCCCGTTGATTAGCCTCGTCAACGTGAGACTTTCTCCTTTTTTGTCTTCTCCACACAATCCCCATCATCATATTCTATTCCACCCATAGTGCTATATCCATGGCTCAAGCTCATGTATTGCGTGAAGGTTGAAAAAGTTTGAGATTATTTAAATATGAAACAATTGCTTGGCTTGTCATCGGGGGTATAGAAGTTGGGAACATCTTTGTGTGACGAAAATGAAGCATAGCCTAACTATATGATTTTGTAGGGATGAACTTTCTTTTGCCATGTTATTTTGAGAAGACATGATTGCTTTGATTAGTATGCTTGAAGTATTATTATTTTTGTGTCAATATGAACTTTTGTCTTGAATCTTTCGGATCTGAATATTCATATCACAATTAAGAAGTTTTACATTGATATTATGCCAAAGTATCACTCCGCATCAAAAATTCTTTTTTATCATTTACCTACTCGAGGACAAGCAGGAATTAAGCTTGGGGATGCCTGATACGTCTCCAACGAATCTATAATTTTTGATTGCTCCATGCTACTTTATCTACTGTTTTAGACTATATTGGGCTTTATTTTCCACTTTTATATTATTTTTGGGACTAACCTATTAACCGGAGGCCCAGCCCAGAATTGCTGTTTTTTGCCTTTTTCAGTATTTCGAAGAAACAGAATATCAAACGGAGTCCAAACGGAATGAAACCTTCGGGAACGTGATTTTCTCATCAGATAAGATCCAGGAGACTTGGACCCTCCATCAAGAAAGCCACGAGGCGGTCACGAGGGTGGAGGGCACGCCCCCTCTGGGCGCGGCTCCCTACCTTGTGGGCCCCTCGAAGCTCCACCGGCATACTCCTTCCTCCTATATATACCTACTATTGGAAATATGCCCTAGAGGCAATAATAAAATGGTTATTATTATATTTCCTTGTTCATGATAATTGTCTATTGTTCATGCTATAATTGTATTAACTGGAAACCGTAATACATGTGTGAATACATAGAACACAACATGTCCCTAGTGAGCCTCTAGTTGACTAGCTCGTTGATCAGCAGATGGTCATGGTTTCCTGACCATGGATATTGGATGTCATTGATAACGGGATCACATCATTAGGAGAATGATGTGATGGACAAGACCCAATCCTAAGCATAGCACAAGATCGTGTAGTTCGTTTGCTAAAGCTTTTCTAATGTCAAGTATCATTTCCTTAGACCATGAGATTTTGCAACTCCCGGATACTGTAGGAATGCTTTGGGTGTGCCAAACGTCACAACGTAACTGGGTGGCTATAAAGGTGCACTACAGGTATCCCCGAAAGTGTCTGTTGGGTTGGCACGAATCGAGACTGGGATTTGTCACTCCGTGTGACGGAGAGGTATCTCTGGGCCCACTCGGTAATGCATCATCATAATGAGCTCAATGTGACTAAGTAGTTAGTCATGGGATCATGCATTATGGAATGAGTAAAGTGACTTGCCAGTAACGAGATTGAACGAGGTATTGGGATACCGACGATCGAATCTCGGGCAAGTAACATACCGATGACAAAGGGAATTGCATACGGGATTGCTTGAATCCTTGACATCGTGGTTCATCCGATGAGATCATCGTGGAACAGCTGGGAGCCAACATGGGTATCCAGATCCCTCTATTGGTTATTGACCGGAGAACGTCTCGGTCATGTCTGCATGGTTCCCGAACCCGTAGGGTCTACACACTTAAGGTTCGGTGACGCTAGAGTTGTTATGGGAAATAGTATGTGGTTACCGAAGGTTGTTCGGAGTCCCGAATGAGATCCCGGACATGACGAGGAGCTCCGGAATGGTCTGGAGGTGAAGATCGGTATATTGGACGAAGGGTATTGGAGTCCGGAATTGTTCCGGGGGTACCAGGTGGACCAGTGTGTCCGAAAGGGGTTTCGGAGGCCCCGACAAGCGTTGGGGGGCCTTATGGGCCAAGGGGAGAGGGCACATCAGCGCACTAAGGGGCTGAGCGCCCCTCCCACCCCATCTCACGTAACCACGAGAGGTGGGGGCGCCAGCCCTAGGGCAGCCGCCCCTCCCGGCTTGGGGGGCAAGTTTCCTAGGGGGTGGGGGCGCCCAAACCCATCTAGGGTTTCCCCTGTGGCCGCCGCCCCTCCCCTAGGGAACCCTAGGGCGCCTCCCCCTCCTCCCTTCCCCCTATATATAATGAGGGAGAGAGAGGGCAGCCGCACCCTTCCCCTGGCGCAGCCCTCTCCCTCCCCAACACCTCCTCCTCCGTAGTAGTGCTTGGCGAAGCTCTGCCGGAGAACTACGAGCTCCACCACCACGCCGTCGTGCTGCCGGAGCTCTCCCTCAACTTCTCCTCTCCCTTTGCTGGATCAAGGAGGAGACGTCCCTGGGCTGTACATGTGTTAAACACGGAGGCACCGTTGTTCGGTGCTTAGATCGGATTCGGCCGTGATCTGAATCGCTTAGTGAACGACTCCATCGACCGCGTTCTTGCAACGCTTCCGCATCGCGATCTTCAAGGGTATGAAGATGCACTCCCCTCTCTCTCGTTGCTAGTTACTCCATAGACTGATCTTGGTGATGCATAGAAAATTTTGAATTTCTGCTACGTTCCCCAACAGTGGCATCAGAGCTAGGTCTATGCGTAGATTCTATGCACTAGTAGGACACAAGTAGTTGTGGGCATTGGTTTGTTCAATATGCTTACGGTTACTAGTCTTATCTTGATTTGGCGGCATCATGGGATGAAGCGGCCCGGACTGACCTTACATGTACGCTTATGTGAGACAGGTTCCACCGACTGACATGCACTTGTTGCATAAGGTAGCTATCCGGTGCCAGTCTCTCCCACTTTAGTCCGATTGGATTCGATGAAAAGGGTCCTTATGAAGGGTAAATAGCAATTGGCATATCACCATTGTGGCTTTTGTGTAGGTAAGAAACGGTCTTGCTAGAAACCCATAGCAGCCACGTAAAACATGCAACAACAATTAGAGGACGTTTAACTTATTTTTGCAGGGTATGCTATGTGATGTGATATGGCCAAAAGAATGTGATGAATGATATATGTGATTTATGAGATTGATTATGTTCTTGTAATAGGAGCCATAGGAGTTGTCTTAATTTATTGTATGATCTGCGTGTCATTGAAAATGCCATGTAATTACTTTACTTTATTGCTAAACCGTTAGCCATAGTAGTGGAAGTAATAGTTGGCGAGACAACTTCATGAAGACACGATGATGGAGATCATGATGATGGAGATCATGGTGTCATGCCGGTGACGAAGGTGATCATGTCGTGCCTCAAGATGGAGATCAAAGGCGCAAGATGATATTGGCCATATCAAGTCACTTAATGATTTGCATGTGATGTTTGTCATGTTTACATCTTATTTGCTTAGAACGACGGTAGCATAAATAAGATGATCCCTCATTAAAATTTCAAGAAAGTGTTCCCCCTAACTGTGCACCATTGCGAAAGTTCGTTGTTCCGAACCACCACGTGATGATCAAGTGTGATAGATTCTAACGTTCACATACAACGGGTGTAAGCCAGATTTACACACGCAAAACACTTAGGTTGACTTGACGAGCCTAGCATGTACAAACATGGCCTCGAAACACAAGAGACTGAAAGGTCGAACATGAGTCGTATAGTAGATACGATCAACAAGGAGATGTTCGCCGATGATGACTAGTCCGTCTCACGTGATGATCGGACACGGCCTAGTTGACTCGGATCATGTATCACTTACATGACTAGAGGGATGTCTATCTGAGTGGGAGTTCATAAGATGAACTTAATTATCCTGAACATAGTCAAAAGGTTTTTGCAAATTATGTCGTAGCTCATGCTTTAGTTCTACTGTTTTAAGATATGTTCCTAGAGAAAATTTAGTTGAAAGTTGATAATAGCAATTATGCGGACTGGGTCCGTAAACTGAGGATTGTCCTCATTGCTGCACAGAAGGCTTATGTCCTTAGTGCACCGCTCGGTGTGCTGAACCTCGAGCGTCGTTTGTGGATGTTGCGAACATCTGACATACACGTTTTGATGACTACATGATAGTTCAGTGTGTAATGTTAAACGGTTTAGAATTGAGGCAGCAAAGACATTTTTTGAAACGTCGCAGAACATATGAGATGTTCCAAGAGCTGAAATTAGGATTTCAGGATCGTGCCCACGTCAAGAGGTATGAGACCTCCGACAAGTTTCTTAACCTGCAAACTAAGGGAGAAAAGCTCAATCATTGAGCATGTGCTCAGATTGTCTGAGTACTACAATCTCTTGAATCGAGTGGGAGTTAATCTTCCAGATGAGATAGTGATGGTCCTCCATAGTCACTGCCACCAAGCTATTAGAGCTTCGTGATGAACTATAACATATCAGGGATAGACATGATGATCCTTGAGCAATTCGCGATGTTTGACACCGTGAAAGTAGAAATCGAGTAGGAGCATCAATTGTTGATGGTTAGTAAAACCACTAGTTTCAAGAAGGGCAAGGGCAAGAAGGGATACTTCATGAGACGACAAATCAGTTGCTGCTCTAGTGAAGAAACCCAGGGTTGAACCCAAACCCGAGACTAAGTGCTTCTGTAATGAGGGAACGGTCACTAAAGCAGAACTACCCTAGATACTTGGTAGATGAGAAGGTTGGCAAGGTTGACAGAAGTATATTGCATATATATTGTATTAAATGTGTACTTTACTAGTACTCCTAGTAGCACCAGGGTATTAAGATACCGGTTCGGTTGCTAAGTGTTAGTAACTTGAAATAAAAGAGCTACGGAATAAACGGAGACTAGCTAAAGGTGAGATGACGATGTGTGTTGGAAGTGTTTCCAAGGTTGATGTGATCAAGCATCGCCTGCTCCCTCTACCATCGAGATTGGTGTTAAACCTAAATAATTGTTATTTGGTGTTTGCGTTGAGCATAAACATGATTGGATTATGTTTATCGCAATATGGTTATTCATTTCAGGAGAATAATGGTTACTCTGTTTATTTGAATAATACCTTCAACGGTCTTGCACCTAAAATGAATGGTTTATTGAATCTCGGTCGTAGTGATACACATGTTCGTGCCAAAAGATATAAGATAGTAATGATAGTACCACATACATGTGGCACTGCCACTTAAGTCATATTGGTATAAAACGCATGAAGAAGCTCCATATTGATGGATCTTTGGACTCACTCATTTTTGAAAAGGTTGAGACATGCGAACCATGTCTATTGGTATATACGCATGAAGAAACTCCATGCAGATGGATCGTTTGGACTCACTTGTTTTTGAATCACTTGAGACATGCAAATCATACCACATGGGCAAGATGACTGAAAGGCCTCGTTTTCAGTGAGATGGAACAAGAGAGCAACTTGTTGGAAGTAATACATTTGATGTGTGCAATCCAATGAGTGCTGAGGCACGCAGTGAATATTGTTATGCTCTTACTTCACGGATGATTTGAGTAGATTCTTAGTATATTTACTTGATGAAACACAAATCTGAATTATTGAAAGGTTCAAGTAATTTCAGAGTGAAGTTGAAGATCGTCGTGACAAGAGGATAATTATGATATGATCATAGAGATAAACATCTGAGTTACGAGTTTGGCACACAATTAAGACATTGTGGAAATTGTTTCACAACTAATACCGCCTGGAACACCATAGTGTGATGGTGTGTCCGAACATCGTAACTGCACCCTATTGGATATGGTGCATACCATGATGTCTCTTATCGAATTGCCAGTATTGTTCATGGGTTAGGCATTAGAGACAACCACATTCACTTTAAATAAGGCACCACGTAATTCCGTTGAGATGACACCGTATGAACTATGGTTTAGAGAAACCTAAGTTGTCGTTGCTTGAAAGTTTGGGGCTGTGACGCTTATGTGAAAAAAAGGTTTCATCCTGATAAGCTTGAACCCAAAGCGGATAAATACATCTTCATAGGACACCCAAAACAGTTGGGTATACCTCCTCTTTCAGATCCGGAAGCAAAAGTGATTGTTTCTAGTATCGGGTCCTTTCTCGAGGAAAAGTTTCTCTCGAAAGAATTGAGTGGGAGGATGGTGGAGACTTGATATGGTTACTGAACCGTCACTACAACTAGTGTGTAGCAGGGCACATGAAGTTGTTCCTGTGGCACCTACACCAATTGAAGTGGAAGCTGATGATAGTGATCATGAAGCCTCGGATCAAGTCACTGCCGAACCTCGTAGGACGACAAGGACGCGTAGGTCATGTTGCTAGACAACAATGAACCTACGAGCTATGGAGAAGCGATGGTGGGCCCGGATTCTGACAAATGGCTCGAGGCCATAAAATCCGAGAGAAGATCCATGTATAAAACAAAGTGTAGACTTTGGAAGAACTACTTGATGGTCATAAGGCTGTTGGGTACAGATGGGTTTTAAAAGGGAAGACAGACAATGATGGTAAGTGTCACCATTAACAAAGCTCGACTTGTCGCTGAGATGTTTTCCGACAAGTTCATGGAGTTGACTACGATGATACTTTCTCACTCGTAGCAATGCTAAGAGTCTGTTAGAATTATATTAGCAGCTACTGCATTATTTATGAAATCTTCCAGATAGGATGTCAAAATATAGTTTCCTCGACGATTTTCTTGAGGAAAGGTTGTATCTGATACAACCAGAAGGTTTTGACAATCCTAAAATATGCTAACAAGTATGAAAAGCTCCAGCAATCCTTCTAAGGACTGGAGTAAGCATCTCGGAGTTGGAATATATGCTTTGATGAGATGATCAAAGTTTTTGGATTTATACAAAGTTTATGAGAAACTTGTATATCCAAAGAAGTGAGTGGGAGCACTATAGAATTTCTGATGAGTATATCTTGTTGACGTATTGTTGATCAGAAATGATACAGAATTTCTAGAAAGCATATAGGGTATTTGAAAAGGTGTTTTTCAATGGAAAACCTAGATTAAGCTACTTGAACATTGAGCATCAAGATCTATAAGGATAGATAAAAAACGCTCGAAAATACTTTCAAATTAGTATGCACCGTGACAAGATTTTGAAGGAGTTCAAAATAGATCGGCAAAGAAGGAGTTCTTGGTTGTGTTATAAGGTGTGAGTATTGAGTAAGACTCAAGACCTGACCACGGCAGAAGAGAGAGAAAGGATGAAGGTCGTCCCCTTTGCTTTAGACGTAGGCTCCACAGTATGCTATGTTGTGTACCGCACCTAAAATGTGCCTTGCCATGAGTCAGTCAAGGGGTACAAGTGTGATTCCGGAATGGATCACAGGACAGCGGTCAAGGTTATCCTTAGTAACTAGTGGACTAAGGAATTTTCTCGATTATGGAGGTGGTAAAAGAGTTCGTCGTAAAGGGTTACGCCGATGCAAACTTTGACACTAATCTGGATGACTCTGAGTAGTAGACCGGATTCATATAGTAGAGCAGTTATTTGGAATAGTTCCAAAATAGCGCGTCGTAGCTGCATCTAGGATATGGCATAGAGATTTGTAAATCACACACGGATCTGAAAGATTCAGACCCGTTGACTAATAACCTCTCTCACAAGGGAGATATGATCAAACCCAATGGGTGTTGGATTCATTACGATCACATAGTGATGTGAACTAGATTATTGACTCTAGTGCAAGTGGGAGACTGTTGGAAATATGCCCTAGAGGCAATAATAAAATGGTTATTATTATATTTCCTTGTTCATGATAATTGTCTATTGTTCATGCTATAATTGTATTAACTGGAAACCGTAATACATGTGTGAATACATAGACCACAACATGTCCCTAGTGAGCCTCTAGTTGACTAGCTCGTTGATCAACATATGGTCATGGTTTCCTGACCATGGACATTGGATGTCATTGATAACGGGATCACATCATTAGGAGAATGATGTGATGGACAAGACCCAATCCTAAGCATAGCACAAGATCGTGTAGTTCGTTTGCTAAAGCTTTTCTAATGTCAAGTATCATTTCCTTAGACCATGAGATTGTGCAACTCCCCGATACCGTAGGAATGCTTTGGATGTGCCAAACGTCACAACGTAACTGGGTGGCTATAAAGGTGCACTACGGGTATCCCCGAAAGTGTTTGTTCGGTTGGCACGATCAAGACTGGGATTTGTCACTCCATGTGATGGAGAGGTATCTCTGGGCCCACTCGGTAATGCATCATCATAATGAGCTCAATGTGACTAAGTAGTTAGTCATGGGATCATGCATTATGGAACGAGTAAAGTGACTTGCCGGTAACGAGATTGAACGAGGTATTGGTATACCGACGATCGAATCTCGGGCAAGTAACATACCGATTGACAAAGGGAATTGCATACGAGATTGCTTGAATCCTTGACATCGTGGTTCATCCTATGAGATCATCGCGGAACATGTGGGAGACAACATGCGTATCCAGATCCCACTATTGGTTATTGACCGAAGAAGTCTCGGTCATGTCTGCATGGTTCCCGAACCCGTAGGGTCTACACACTTAAGGTTCGGTGACGCTAGAGTTGTTATGGGAAATAGTACGTGGTTATTGAAGATTGTTCGGAGTCCCGGATAAGATCCCGGACATGACGAGGAGCTCCGGAATGGTCCGGAGGTGAAGATAGGTATATTGGACGAAGGGTATTGGAGTCCGGAATTGTTCCGGGGGTACCAGGTGATGACCAGCGTGTCCGAAAGGGGTTTCGGAGGCCCCGACAAGCGTTGGGGGGCCTTATGGGCCAAGGGGAGAGGGCACATCAGCCCACTAAGGGGCTGAGCGCCCCTCCCACCCCATCTCACGTAACCAGGAGAGGTGGGGGCGCCACCCCTAGGGCAGCCGCCCCTCCCAGCTTGGGGACAAGTTTCCTAGGGGGTGGGGGCGCCCAAACCCATCAAGGGTTTCCCCTGTGGCCGCCGCCCCTCCCCTAGGGAACCCTAGGGCACCTCCCCCTCCTCCCTTCCCCCTATATATAGTGAGGGAGAGAGAGGGCAGCCGCACCCTTCCCCTGGCGCAGCCCTCTCCCTCCCCAACACCTCCTCCGTAGTAGTAGTGCTTGGCGAAGCTCTGCCGGAGAACTGCGAGCTCCACCACCACGCCATCGTGCTGCCGGAGCTCTCCCTCAACTTATCCTCTCCCCTTGCTGTATCAAGAAGGAGGAGACGTCCCTAGGATGTACGTGTGTTGAATGTGGAGGCACCGTTGTTCGGTGCTTAGATCGGATTCCTCCGCGATCTGAATCGCTTAGTGAACGACTCCACCGACCACGTTCTTGCAACGCTTCCGCATCGCGATCGTCAAGGGTATGAAGATGTACTCCCCCCTCTCTCGTTGCTAGTTACTCCATAGATTGATCTTGGTTATGCATAGAAAATTTTGAATTTCTGCTACGTTCCCCAACACCTACGTATCCCCAAACGATAAGAACAGGAGCCAAAAACCTAATTCCACTGCCGCAACCTTCTGTATCCACGAGATCCCATATTGGGGCCTGTTCTGGAGCTCCGCCGGAGGGGGCATCCACCAGGGAGGGCTTCTACATCATCACCATAGCCCCTCCGATGAAGTGTGGGTAGTTTACTTCAGACCTTCGGGTCCATAGCTAGTAGCTAGATGGCTTCTTCTCTCTTTTTGGATCTCAATACAAAGTTCTCCCCCTCTCTTGTGGAGATCTATTCGATGTAATCTTCTTTTTGCGGTGTGTTTGTTGAGACCGATGAATTGTGGGTTTATGATCCAGCATTATCTATGGAAAATATTTGATTCTTCTCTGAATTCTTTTATGTATGATTGAGTTATCTTTGCAAGTCTCTTCGAATTATCCTTTTTGGTTTGGCCAACTAGATTGGTAGTTCTTGCAACGGGAGAAGTGCTTAGCTTTGGGTTCAATCTTGCGGTGTCCCTACCCAGTGAAAGAAAGGGTTGCAAGGCACGTATTGTATTGGTGCCATCAAGGATAACAAGATGGGGTTTTTATCATATTGCATGAATTTATCCCTCTACATCATGTCATCTTGCTTAAGGCGTTACTCTGTTTTTAACTTAATACTCTAGATGCATGTTGGATAGCGGTCGATGAGTGGAGTAATAGTAGTAGATGCAGAATCGTTTCGATCTACTTGTTTTGGATGTGATGCCTATATACATGATCATTGCCTAGATATACTCATAACTATGCTCAATTCTGTCAATTGCTCAACAGTAATTTGTTCACCCACCATAGAATACTTATACTCTTGAGAGAAGCCACTAGTGAAACCTATGGCCCCCGGGTCTATTCTCATCATATCAATCTATATCACTTTATTTATTTTCTTTGTTTTTACTTTGCCTTTTACTTTTTGCTTTGCATCTAACTATCAAAAATACCAAAAATATTATTTATCATCTCTATCAGATCTCACTATCGTAAGTGACCGTGAAGGGATTGACAACCCCTAATCGCATTGGTTGCGAGTTGCTATCATTTTGGGTAGGTACGAGGGACTTGTGCGTGGTCTCCTACTGGATTGATACCTTGGTTCTCAAAAACTGAGGGAAATACTTACGCTACTTTGCTGCATCATCCTCTCCTCTTCGGGGAAAACCAACGCAGTGCTCAAAGTTAGCATCCCTCGCTGTTCCTTTTGTAGGGCTTCTTCCGCTGGCCGGACTTGGAACCACTGAATCCGGCGTGAACCGTTGTGTCATCGGTGTTATCGCCATTTCTTTGGCGTTTGTGTCTGTTGTGCTGGAGTTTTCCGGTGCTGTTTTGTGCCTCGAGAGACCTGCTTTGTTGGCTGTGTTTTTACTACGAGCCAGCCGACTATCCTCACCCGCGCAAAAGCGGGTCATCAGTATCGTGAGGGCTGCCATGCACTACTAGGGAAAAGCCTATACACAGAATCTTAGCAGCAGCGCGGTTCAAAATAGAGCGCTGATGCTAAGCAGTTGTAGCGCGTGTTACGTAAACTCGCTGCTGATAAAGATTTAACAGTAGCGCGCTCGACCAGAAACGCGCTGCTACAAATATCGACCGGCGGTGTTCCCCCAACTCTAAGTAGCAGTAGCGCGGTCGCAATAACAGCGCTACTGCTAAGTACGTAGTAGTAGCGCGCTTTCCTCGAGATCGCTGCTGGTAAGTTTCAAATTGCCACAATTTTTTGTCCCAGTTAGCAGTAGCGCCTTACCGCAAAGCGCGCTGCTGCTAAGTACTTAGCAGCAGCGCGTTTTCTCTCCCGCTCTACTGCTAACCCCACCAACCCCCAACCCATCCCTCCCCTCCCCCTTCCTTTTTTCCCTTCCCCCTACCTCCCCCTCTCCTCTCTTCCCTCCACCACATGCTCCCACTCTCACTCTTCTTCTTCTCAATACTTCTCCCCCATTACTCTCTCTCTTCTCTATCCACCTTCTCTCTCTTCATTACTCCTACATAACTACACCACCTCCATTAATGCATCTCCTTTCTCTTTTTCCTTCCCCCTCCACTAGTTGAAGTTGTCTCCTTCCAAATTAGGTAGCTAGGTAGATGTAGGATTTAGTTAAGTGACCTATTTGCCCCCCAACTAGATCTATCTTTGTCAAGAAGAGCTTTGTGCACTTTTGATCTCCCTACAACATCATCTCCGGCCATCGAGATAGAGGTGATGAAAATTTCATGCTTTTGCAAAATGGAAATGTGTTTATGTGTGTGTGATATGTTTGTGGAAATTGTGTGTGTGGCATGAGTTGACGCCGCCAAATTGTGCTTTTGAGTTGCTTATGTTTTGCCGAAATGTCGATTTATTTCCGTTTCGGCGAATTCCGGGCAAACTCTAGATCCATATATGTCCTATTTTTAGGGAAGGTCATGCCAAATTTTTTTATGACTTTGATGCATGCATGCATTTTTACAATCAATTTTTTTATTATTACCGTGCAGAGTTGACGATGGTCAGTGGAACGATGGTGGACAGGTGGTTGCGGTCGGCGGTGCAAGACATGAAAGAAGATAACTGGACAGAGGTTTTATGTCCGTGTCGAAAATGCAAAGGAATAGTTTGGCTCGACCCCCATGACGATGGTCGTGTCGAAGCGCACCTACTCATGACTGGTTTCATGGATGGCTATACTCGGTGGATAATTGAAGATGAGGATGACGATGTTGAGGATGCCGACGGGGCAGGCAATGATGACACGGGGCAAGACGAAGAGATGATCGATAATGGCGGCGGGGAAGAGGCCGGACATGGCGGCTGAGAAGGGGCCGGACATGGCGGAGGAGAAGGGGCCGGACATGGCGGCGGAGAGAACGACATGGACTCCACGCAGCAGAGTTCGTCGGTACTAAGTTCAATTGTGCGGGACCCTCATGAGAGCCGCGCTGATCACGACAGTGCAGGACTATCTCGGTTACGGATATGTGGCAGGCCAGGTGTGCCATTTATATTGCGGATGCACGCGGTGCATGGATGATACAACGTCTCAGCAGCTAACGTCAAGGAAAGATGGCGGGTCTGGGAAAATCGTGTACATGGGGCATCGAAGATGGCTTGAACAGGACGAACCGTGGAGAAACCGTGGAGATCTATTCAATGGTCACGCTGAGCATCGAGGACCTCCACGTAAGCGGAGCGGTGCCGAAATCGATGAGCTGTTGAAAAACTGGAATGAGTGCCCTGCGCCGGGAAAGACGATGAGAAAGGCGTCGGAGCCGCTGCTGAAGGTATGGAAGACGAGGTCTGTGTTCTGGGACTTGGAGTACTGGCACAAACTCGATACACCTCATTGCCTTGATCAAATGCATATCTGTAAGAATGTCCTTCAGAGCTTGCTCGCAACACTGATGAACATGCCGGATAAGACCAAGGATGGGCCGAAGGCAAGAAAAGACTTGCAAGATTTGAAAATCAGGGAAGATCTGCACATGCCGCCCCGTAAACTGTCAGACGAGACAGAGACGGAGACAGAGGCACGGGATAAGAACGGCAAGAAATTAAAGAAAGAGGATTATTGCCCCCCCTCTTGCTTCACCTTAAGTCAGGCTGAGATCAATCAATTCTTTAAGTGCCTTACCGGAGTGAAAGTTAGTTCCGGTTACTGTGGCAAGATAAGCAGATATCTAGACACGGACAAGAAAAGGTTCAGCGGGATGAAGTCTCATGACTGTCATGTGATGATGACGCAGATACTACATGTTGCCCTTAGAGGGATAATGGACAAGCACGTCCATGACACGCTTATTGGTCTCTGCAACTTTTTCGACGTCATCTCTCGAAAGTCGATCAGTGTGAAGCAGCTCCAAAGGCTACAGGAAGAGATCGTTGTGATACTGAATGAGCTTGAGATGTACTTCCCGCCCGCGTTCTTCGACGTGATGGTGCATCTGTGTGTCCATATTGTGGATGACATAATAGACCTGGGGCCGTCATTCCTGCACAACATGATGCCGTTTGAGAGGATGAATGGGATCATCAAAGGATTCGTTCGTAACATGTCCCGTCCGGATGGAAGCATCGTCCAGGGCTATTTGGCACAAGAGTGCATCTCTTTCTGTGAGAATTTTCTATATGGCGCAGACCAGCCGCCTGGTGTTAGTGTTGGTTTGCCCGTTAACAAGCACGATGGGAGGCTCGAAGGAGATGGTCACTGCAACGGTCGCAGGGAACTGCACGTGGCATACTCAGATCGACGCAGCGACTTTGACAGAGCAAACTTGGTAGTGCTACAACACCTAGACGAGGTAGATCCTTTCGTGGCACTGCACAAAGAAATTATCGCAAAGAAGTATCGTGACCGGGGGGTATGCAGGACGGACGCCGAAGTTACTAGAGAGCACAACTCCACTTTCCTGCATTGGTTCAAAGAGCATATTATTGCTAATCCCCCGGAGGAGGGCTCTAAGGACGGATTGCTCATATACGCCTTAGCACATGGCCCCTCGCCCAACCTCGTAACCTATCAGGCATATGATATCAACGGATACACGTTCTACACGGAGGCAAAAGATATGGACAGTGATGATCAGAACTCAGGGGTGACGATGGAATGCATGACCGGCAGCGACAACGGCACAACTGAACGATTTTATGGAAGGGTCGAGGAGATCTGGGAGCTTGACTACTCTGGACTGCACAACACGACGATGTTCCGTGTCAGATGGGCTAAGAATGTCGAAAGAGAAAGCCGGATGTTCACTACCATGACTATACCCGACGCCAAGAGCGCTACCGTGAACGCTATCGCAAAAAACGAGCCATGGGTACACGCTAAGCACGTGACACAATGCTTCTTCATAACTGACCCGCGCAATCCCAGCCGTGTTGTCGTGAGGAGAGGCAAAAGGAACATCATTGGAATGGATGGAGTCGCCAACGAGGAAGACTATGATCAGTACGGCAACCCAATGAGGGAAGATGACGATGATGATGAAGTATACGTCAAAAGAAGAATCAATACTACATTACCTAAGAAAAATCGTACTCCATGGAAAAGGCAAAGTCATAATGAGGGGCTCAATTATTCTTCGACGAACAAGAAGGGAAAGAAGCTGACTCAAAAACGAAAACGTCAGCACTGAGGAAACGTATGTTATGGGTCCAATGATGTGTAATATATATATGTTCCTATTTTGTATACACACTTAGCCATTATTATGCATGGGTCCAATGATGTGTAATATATATGTTCCTATTTTGCATACATATTTAACCGTCAAATGATGCAACATATATCGCCCTCCCTTCGTTCACTACCCTCGGGAAATAAAAGTGGGATAAAATAAAGGAAAAGAAAAAGGAAAACTGGCAGTAGCGACGGCCGTAGCAGCGCGTTTCTACAAAACCGCTGCAGCTAGATCTTAGTAGTAGCGTGTTTCTCATAAACCGCTGCCACTACGCATCATAGTAGTAGCGGGTTTCCCATAAACCGCTGCAGCTACAGATCATAGTAGTAGCGCGTTTCTCTGAAACCGCTGCAGCTACAGAATATAGTAGCAGCGCGTTTCTACATAACGCGCTACGGATACGTCCACTTAACCCAAAATTCGCACTCGCCCAGCTTCATCCCGCCATTTCCCCCCAAATCCCCACTCTCTCTCCCCCCGTCGCTCCGCCGCGCCCGACCCGGCCCCGCGCTCGCCCCCGACTCCGCCGGCGCCGGCGCTAGCCCCGGCGCTCGCCCCCGTCCCGGCCCTCGACCCCGACTCCGGCGCGCTCGCCCCCGACCACGCCGCTCGCCCCCGACCCAGCCGCTCGCCCCCGACTCCGGCGCCGGCGCTCGCCCCCGACCCCGGCGCGCTCGCCCCCGACCCGTCGGCCCTCGCCTCCCTCCTCTCCCCTGCCGGCCGTCGTCGGGCCTGCCTCCTCGCCCCTGCACTCTCTGTAAACCCCCCCTCTCTGCTAGGGTTCTTCATGTTAATTAATTAGGTTATCTATTTAGTTATGAATTTAGCTAGGTTTCAAAATTAGCTGAATTTATATGGAAATTTGAACTGGACATGTGATATGTGCATATGTCATGTTTTGGACATGTCATGTTTGGAAAATGATCCGAGTGGCCTATGTTACGCCGGAATGTTGATTCATTTCCGTTTCGGTGAATTTCAGGCGCTCGATATGTCCATTTTTTAGCAAAGGTCATGCCGAAATTTCCCGTGAATAAAGGCATGATTTGTGCTACATAGTTGGCATATCGAGTGTTGGCACATAGATTTCTTTTTATGTCATTTCTCATTTATTCATACTTTTAGAAATAAATGAGGCCACTTAATCATAGGAAACATGTCGAACAACGAAGAAACTGGGCCTTCTGACCAAGATGCAGACGAGATGGATTATGAGGGTGAACAAGAGTACCTCGACTATTTGACTGCTAAGCAAGGTTTGCAGGTCGGCCTCGATGATGGTACTGACGCCGACATCGACACCTACGGTGCCGGCACCGACGGCGCCGGCACCGATGGCGGCGCCGAGACCGGCGGGGAAGGTACCGGCCCCGATGCCGATACCGAAAAGAGGAAGCATAAGAAGCAGAGGATACGAAAACCTAACAAACTAGGGATTGGACGACTTGTGATCACAAAGATGGCACCTGGCAAGTTTGAGCCGTTAGAGCCGGAAGAACCTCGCAAGTGCTATGGGAACCAAGTAGGATGCATCCTACGGGAATGCGCGAGCATCAACGATGATGACTTAAGGAGTAAAGAACATTTGACGCAGTTGCTCCTAACGAAGTTGCAGAAGAGATTCAAGTTCCCCGACCGGGATGATAACATAGAACAACCGTGGGATGATCCGAAGATGAAAAAGATTAACAATCACGCCATGGGCATGTTCAGCAATGATTTGGCCTCCTGGAAAGGGAGGGTGAAACGAGCTATTGAGGCTGATGAACCCCTGTCCAAGATTCTGGAGGAAAATCCGACACTTACGGAAGAGGAGTTCGAAAAGTTCAAGGACACTTGCGCTACCGAGGCAGCCAAGGCTAAGGCTGCGAAATTCAAAAGCCTTCAGCAAAGGAACACGGGGAAGCATCGCCTCGGAAGCCGTGGCTACCTCGGTAAAAGGCCCATATGGGATAAGGAGGACGCGGAACGTGAAGCCGCGGGTCTCCCAGACCCCTTCGCGAAGTTCACCAACCCCTTGGAGCATGACTTCATCAGGGCCCGCTACAAGTGGGACAAGGAGAAAAAGGTTTTTTACACGGACAAGATCACGAGGAAATTGATTAGACTACTGGAGAAGCAACACCGGCTTGCAGCCGAAAGCCCTACTTCTCCGATGAGGCCCAAGTGGGACACCCCTCTCAACCGGGCCTTGAACGAACTTAAGGGACTCCCGTTGGACCAGCGGCCGCAATATGGTCGTGTGCACGGCGCTGGAGACGGCGCCACGTGGAAGGTGTTTTACAACGACGGCCCGGAGGCCAAGAAGCAGAAAAAGAAGTTTAGTCAGGCGGACATCGATGCAAAGGTGAAGCTTGCGGTCGAGAAAAAAGCAGCTGAGGACGCGAAAAAAGCAGCCGAGGACAAATATGAGTTGCTACAGCAGGCAGTCAATGCAGCTGTAACTGCCTGCAGAAATGATTTCGCTACTAACTTGGTTCCAGTTATCATCAACTGGGCGAAGGAAAATCCAGACAAGACGGTACATGATTTCCCGATGCCCAGTTTCGTCGCGAGCAACTCCATGAACAACAACACCATCGCACCATCACTTGCTCAAGCAACCGGGCCTCCTCTCGCAGCCGCTCCCGCTCATAGCAGCCCGTCCTCAGTCTCAGGCGCGCTAGGTGGGCCTTCGTCTTTGGCTGAGCTCGACGCCGTCACGGTAATTACATGTCGCACCAACATATATATATATAGATAATATTCCATTTTTGTTGCCTTTCGGTTGTTTTACACCACAGACATATGTGTTTGCAGGCGAAAGAAACCCCATGCACCATACTCTACTTGATCAAAGGCCAGAAGGTGGACGTGGGAAAGGGGATGATAATGGACCCCTCTCAACGCACATTCCACAACCAGCCGATCCCCGCTGGGCACTTCAGGGTTAGCTTGACCAGTGTGAAATCGGGGCACGAGGATTTGCCTCCTCCAGTACAGCATGTGGGAGCGGACGACGAGACCCCGCCGCGGATTGGACGCTGCAAGGGTTGGGTGCTGCTATGGCCGAAGAATCTTATTCGTCTGGAGCCGGCCGAGAGCACACCAATAACTACCACACATCAACAAGCATGTGCGGAGACCACCACCCCACCTACGCAATTACCAGCTCCTGTAGTAGTGCCGGGTGAGAGCGGCGGACGACATGATGAAGGGGGTGCAATAGTACTGGCTGATGTAATTTCTCCTGTAGAACAGAGAATGGATGATGAGACGGAGGTCGACCCTATGGATTACCTCAATACAAACGCGTATGACTGTGACATAGATATGATGAGTCAACCATATGACGAATCGGGCTATCAGCTTGCTAATGAGGATATGGATGATATGCCCGGGCAGGGCCGTACCATGGATTGCAAAAAGTCTCTCTTCATGAAATCCTCACAGGACACGCCTGAAGATGCCGCCTCAACACAGGCTCAACTAGCCGGGCGCGAGGGTCGTACAGTACTTAGCCCGGGAACACTTGGGCAGGGGTTAAGGAAGGGTCTGGAAGGTGTGCCCAAGAAAAAGGAGAGGAAGAGATCGGGGAAGGTAACTGCCTCCAAACAAGCCAGAGCACACAGCAGCCAGACGATGCATTCTGAAGAGCGTGTACCCGTGAAAGGTGCGGTCATGTTCCATCTCACGGGCGAGCCGATGCTACCGCCGAAACCGCTGGAGGCACTATCAGGGGATCTCAGGAGACTGCACGACCATGTGCTGTCGACTGAGAAAAGCCTACTAGCCTCAAAGGATCCAGGATATCCGACATACGCGGCTCGTGTGCCTGAGGGGAAGTGCTACGTCGACACACGGCCCGCGGAGGTGTTCTTCCTGCGGTTTGACCATATCTTTGAGATGTTTCTAACAAGGCGGCTTGATTTTACTATCGTCCGCCTTTTTGCGCTACATATGAGCTCCGTCATGAAGAGTGAAGAAGTCTCGCAAATCTGTGTGGCGGATCCGTACTACATGCACGAGTCTTTCTTGAGTCTCGGCGACTTTGAGCGTGAAACTGCTAGGGAGTACCTCCAAAACTTCATGGTACAGAATAAGGACCGGGAAATTGTCCTCGTGCCTTATCATCCAAAGTAAGTCAGTTCCGGACAACCCTTTCGTACATTTCAATCATTCCTTCTCTCTCATATGGGGAATAATTTGAGGTGTCTTTTCCCCGCAGCAACGGGCGCGCCGTCCTTATCGTTCTTTACCCGCAAGTCTCCCACGCCGTGTATTTTGACCCTTCCAGAGACTACGAGAAAAAGGACTACACCCACATAATGAATATTCTAGATGATGCTCTCCAAGGCTTCAGCTTTAGAGGTGGCCACGTGCATATCAAGAAACAAAGGAACAAGAAGATGGGTTTCGCGCATAAAACTAACTTCTCCTGCATCCATGTCCCAAAACCAAGCAAGAAGGATGGATTCTACATCGTCCATCTCATGATTCAGTTCAACACGGATCACCAAAAGCTTCGCATTAACAGCAGAAATGATGATCATATCCACAAGTGGCTAGAATCTCATGGAGAAGCGAATTATAAACTTAGAGATGACTTCTTTCGCATCCAAAGCGACATTGCGACGATCATCATGAAAGAAGTCGTCGATGAGAAGGGGATGTTCCACCACGGCCCTATATCGCGAACTGACGTCCGAACTCGCATAGGCATGCAACGTCTAGACCTCACGCCGTTCAAGCAGCTAGGGTTCGTCCTCGATGATATGGAAGGATGGAACTTCTAGTGATTTATGATGCCGATGATGATGATATGTGTCGGTTGAACTTGTATACTTTTTGTAGCGATGAAACTTTGTGATGTCCACGGTCCCTGCCGAACTTGCGTAACGCTACTTTGTTAGTTTGCGTACGATGACCTGCGTACCTCTAGTTAATTAATTTGCGTACTGTATATGTTGCATCTAGTTGCTAACCTTTCTTTTTTGGTGTTGCTCTAGTATATTTTGTTGCATATATATGATTGTACATCCTCTTCATGAACATGCATCTCTAACAGGTACCTAGTTTCTTGATGGCGAGATGGAAATGCTATGTCGTGTACAAAGGGAAGGTTCCGGGGGTGTACAACGAGTGGCATGAGTGTCAGGCGCAAGTGAATGGGTTCACGGGCGCCAGCCATAAAGGCTTCAAAAGCAGACAAGAAGGAGAAGCTAGTTACTTGAGGTTCACGCTAGCGCGAGAGAGGACTCGTAACCGCCACCTCATGTACTGCATGGTTCCGCTCTCACTCATAGTGATAGCACTTCTTGCGTATACCTTTGTTTAGATGGATGACGTTGTTGTAGTTGCAAGTATTCGAGACTTGCATGTATTGCTATTTTCGAGATGATGACAAGATATCACTTTGTGTTGGATGATGATTATGAAGAGACTATTTGTATGTACATGCTATGATTACATTTGTGGTCTCGCAGGCATTTGTATGTGTATCATGATGACATTTCTATGTGCTAAAGATTCTTCTACAAAGCCGGTTCAAACATAAAACAAATATGCCAAAAAAACTACTTAAATTAGCAGTAGCGAGTGTACAAAAGTTAGCAGCAGCGCCTCAATAGCAGTAGCGCGTCCAGCCAAAGAGCGCTAGCGTTATTAGCGGTAGCGAGCTTCCCATAACCGCGCTGCTGCTACACTTGTGTAGCAGTAGCGCGGGTGCGCAAGCGCTACTGCTATGAGTTAGCTGTAGCGCCATATTAGTAGTGCGGGTACCCGCGCTACTGATACATCTAAAACCCGCGCTGCTGCTAGCCTTTTCCCTAGTAGTGATGGATTATGGTTTTTCTTGGCCGAGGTGGCGGGCGAGCCATTCGTCACAGATGCTATGTTTTGAAGGCCGCTAGGGCTTCGACATCCAGACAGTCAATGATCTGGTTCTTTTTGGTTAGGAACCTAGTCCGGAATTTTCTGGCTGGTTCTCCAGGTTGTTGGACTATATGACTTAAGCCATCGGCGTCTGGTGGCCGGACATAGGTGCCTTAGAAGTTGTCAAGAAAACCTTCTTCCAAGTCCTCCCAGCTGCCGATGGAATTTTCAGGCAGGCTATTTAACCTGTGTCGGGCTGGCCCTTTTAGCTTTGGTGGGAGGTACTTGATGGCGTGGAGATCGTCTCCCCAGGCCATATGGATGTGGAGAATAAAATCCTCGATCCACACTGCGGGATCGGTTGTTCCGTCGTATGATTCAATGTTGACGGGTTTGAACCCTTCGGGGAATTCGTGATCCATTACTTCATCGGTGAAACAAAGAGGGTGCACGGCGCCTCTATATCGGGCCACATCGCAACGTAGCTCTGATGGAGTCCGTCTGCGGCATTCGGCCCGGGCGTGGATAGGTTCATCACGTCCGAATAGGTAGCCGTCGTCGTGTCTCGAGGCACGTCCTCGCGATCCGTAGATCGATCTTGTATGTACTGCTCTACTATCCAGGGTCTGCCGGAGGTCGTACGTGTGACCCGGAATTGTTCCATCTCTATTTTTACAGGGCGGTGGGGCAGGCTGCTGCTCGGCCTGAGTTGCCGCTTTATCCCGACCGCGAGATGGTCGGTCCGCCGCACTGTCTCGACCACATGGTGGTCGTTCCACATTACGCGAGGGAGATATGGGCTCCGGCGCCTCCTCGTCGAACTGAGGTAATAGTCTGCATTTCGGGTAGCTCTTTGCTGGGCGCTTGAGGCCGTATTCTTCGGCTGTTAGGACATCAGTCCATCTGTCGACGAGCAGATCTTATTCAGCTTGAAGCTGGTGCTGTTTCTTTTTCAGGCTCCTTGCAGTGGCTATGAGCTGAAGCTTAAAGCGCTCCTGCTCCAGAGGATCCTCAGGCACGATGAAGTCTTCATTGCCGAGGCTCGTCTCCTCCTCGGAGGGCGGACGGTAACTATCGTCCTCCGAGTCTTCTTCTATGGCCTGTTCGTTAGGGCTGACATGCCCTGATTCCCGATTGTCTCGTTCGGCGGTTTGTTCATCGGGTTCTTCTGTGTCTTCGGCACCATCCGGAGTGTTGTTGTCTCCTGTGCCGGTGTTGCTGTCCCTGCTACGGCGGGACTTAGAGCGGCGCCGCTGAAGCCGGAGCTTTTTCTGTGTTTTAGGAGGGTCCTCTTTTTCCAGGCTTTCCTTGTCATCGCCGCTATTATTTTTCGGCACATCTACCATGTAGACGTCATATGAGGAAGTAGTTGTCCATCGTCCAGTGAATTGCGGGTCCTGGGCTTGCTCCTTGTCGGCATCGTCGTCCATATCACTGATGTCTTCGGAGCCATAATCAAGGTCGTCGATTAAGTCATCGATAGTGGCTATGAAGTGGGTGGCGGGTGGGAACCTAAATTCTCCATCCTCAGCCCCTAGTTCGAACCGGACATAGTTCGGCTGTGAGTCCCCCGCCAAGGACAGGTTCTTAATAGAGTCTAGCACATCACCCAAAGGTGAGTGCTGGAAGATGTCTGCGGCGCTGAATTTGAAAATTCATAACCGATCCAGCTCGGTATCCGCGGGCGTACGCGGACCGGAACTTATATCCGGAGACGAGTCCGGAGTTCCGTTGATGCAAATATTCCAGGGTGTCGAGTCTGTGTGCGGCTCCAACACCGCGGACTATGTGGCCTTGGATGGCGCAATCTGTTCCGGCTCTAAGGCCGTTGCAGCAACAAGAACCATCTCCTTGAAGTGATCCGATGACAGAAGTCATGTTCATCGGAGCAAGGGGGAGCGATCACCGCGGTCTCAAATCCGTCGAAGAGCAGGTATCCACGGATGTCCGCAACGTAGTTCAAGCTTCCGAATCTGACCTGATGGCCAGGGGCGTAGCTATCAATCTTCTCCAGATGGCCAACCGAGTTGGCCCGCAGTACGAATCCGCCGAACACGAGGATCTGTCCGGGGAGAAAGGTTTCTCCTCGGACGGCGTCACTATCGACGATTGAAGAGGCCATTGAACCTTTCATCGATGGCACAGCGGAACTCTCAAAGAAAGCACCAATGTCGGTGTCAAAACCGGCGGATCTCGGGTAGGGGGTCCCGAACTGTGCGTCTAAGGTCGATGGTAACAAGAGACGGGGGACACGATGTTTACCCAGGTTCGGGCCCTCTCTATGGAGGTAATACCCTACTTCCTTCTTGATTGATCTTGATGAATATGAGTGTTACAAGAGTTGATCTACCACGAGCTCGCAATGGCTAAACCCTAGAAGCCTAGCCTGTATGACTATGATAATGAGTATATCCTTTCCGGACTAACCCCTCCGGTTTATATAGACACTGGGGGGATCTAGGGTTACATAGGGTCGGTTACATAAGAAGGAATCTTCATAGTTAGTAGCCAAGCTTGCCTTCCACGCCAAGGAGAGTCCAATCCGGACACGGGTATAGTCTTCGGCCTTCATGTCTTCACAGCCCATCAGTCTGGCCCATCGATAACAGGCCGGATGCCCGAGGAGCCCTTAGTCTAGGTCTCCCTCAGACGCAACGGGTTAACAGGCCACAAACGAGCCGATTCTAACCACGGGAAGAATATGGCCCATTAGGAGAACAGGCCAATAACGGGCCGGAAGTAATCAAGAACCGGAAAGGAAACCAAGAACGTATGGGCCGTCACTTGACCGAAAGCTAACATGTGCTGGAAACGGCCCATGTGAATAATGGGCCATTAATGGGTATAAATAAATTTACTGTTCATTATGGGCTAGAGTCACCATGGGCCACTAAAGGGCCTAAAGATACGAAAGGCATCATATGGGTCGAAAGATGTCATGGGCCATACATGGGCCAAAAGTGAAACGGGCTGGTGTTATACTCGACGGCCCACATGACATTGTTGGGATGATTTCGGGACGGCCCTAACGGGCCTGAGTTACTGGGCCATGAAATGGGCTATATGCGAACGACCGTTAACAGGCTTTTCATGGGCCGGCCCGCTAACTTTTGACCAAATCAAACGAGCCGGCCTTTGTAAGCTAAATGGGACAGTGTTGGACCGTCACACGTGTCTACATATCATAGCCGCCTATCTGACCCAATGACGAGCTGACATGTGTTTCCTTCGGCCAATGAGAATTTTACACGTGGAAAATTCCCATTGGTCCGGGCTGTTAACGGGTTATCGGATCCAAAACCGGACCCGATAGCTTAACGGCGACCCGTTACAGTGGATGCCATGTGTCGGTTACCCCTGATGAAAGCACTTCCATGACACGTCATTTATCGTCATGGAAGTGAACACTTCCGAGATGATAATTTTTGTATTGTTATGGAATACTTCTACAACAACACAGGTATGACTATCTTGATTCTGTCATAAAATCGTCATGGATGTACATATACATGACAGTAAACATGACCTACTGTGACAAACATGTATCATCATGGAAGTGTATTTTTTGTAGTGTTAGGAGTAGATACTTTACATGAAGAAAGCTATAGCAATAAACTCAAGTGATACGATCGAATGCTAAGCTTACGGTTGGGTCTTGTCCATCACATCATTCTCCTAATGATGTTATCCCGTTCTCAAATGACAACTCATGTCTATGGTTAGGAAACCTTAACCATCTTTGATCAATGAGTTAGTCTAGTAGAGGCCCACTAGGGACATAGTATTTGTTTATGTATTCATGCATGTATTTAAGTTTCCGGTCAATACAATTCTAGCATGAATAATAAACCTTTATCATGAACAAGGAAATATGATAATAACCAATTTATTATTACCTCTAGGGCATATTTCTACCAGGTCGGTGTAGTGCTCTGTCTCCAAAAGACTGAGCAAGTGTTCTAATCCCATGAGGCACCGCTAAATTCTTTGAGCTTGGACATTTGGATCCATAGAGCTCTCCACTTCCTGAGGTGGTTGTACACCTATGTGGCAGTCACCTCCTGGCCATAGGACTTGAACACCTTCTTCACAACGGCATTGTTCAAGTGCACGGTCGAAGAAGTCGAGGACAGGAGTTGCCGCCGCCGCGGACCGCCCGCTGGTGAAGGAGCGCCGCTTACCCTCTCATTGGTGCTGATGCACGTCGGGAAAGCTCGAAAGAGGGGGGAAAGGGTGGCAGGACTTTGGCCGGTGAGAGGAGGGGCTAAATAGGGGCAACCGAATCTGCAAGAGGTGAGCCGAAATCCTCCCGCCATTTTTTAGGGAGGCGCGCGAGCTCGCGTCATCTCCGTGGTCGCACGAGCTCAGGGCATGTACAATGGTTGATAAGATAGTCTTATCTTAAGTCTTGCATGTAATTTAGAGACGAAAAATATATCTACAATGAGTCATCTCTTAGCCTTATCTTTAATAACTAGCTATTCCTAAAAATGTGGTGAGACATATTGTGCTAAGAGATCATCTTTTGTCTTCTCTTAAATAAGAGAACATAAACCTTTTCTTATGATTTCTCTCTCCTCCACCTCATCATGTATCCTACATGGCATTCTTAAGATAGAACCATTGTACATGCCCTCAACACGGCATTCCCCTCCCCTGCTTTGGCCGAACCTGGCTCGGCAGAAACTGCCGATTCGGGCATAACAGTTGGGCAAAACTAAGAGGTGCTTTAAACTTCATGCAAGGCATGCCAAACAGTGTATGTGGGCAACCAAACAAGCCGGATTTTTCCCGGGCGGGTCTGGTTGGGTCAAATGCAGACAACCAAACACGTGTCATGCCACCGCCGCCGCCGACTTCGCCCCCATCCCCCACATGTGCCGCACCATTATGACCCCCCCGACAGCATCTACCCAGCCAACATCATCCACCGCCGCATCTACGCTGACACGCGGGGCCGGGTCTGCCTCAACCTCGGCCGGGAGTCCGAACCGAATACGCGCTGCTACTCGGCAACCGCCCAATCGCCGCTACAACGGGGGTACCTCCACAATGACCGTCTCCGCGCCACGGGGTGGGTGCTCAACGACCTCCTACATGACCCGGGAGACCGTACCCGGGCTACGCACTCACCTTTGCCGGGCCACCATCCATGGTTGTCGTGCTGAACCTCGACAAGCTCGGGGTTCTGGAGAAGGGGCGCACCAGGTGCATTTCGCGCAACCTCAGATACGATGACCTCATCAACTCCGTCGTGCTACAAGTGAGAACCATTTTCCGGTGCTGCGTCAAATTCAGTACTATAGTAGAATTTACCTCAACTGGTGGCTGAATTTTTTCCAATTGCTGCTACTGTCAGATAGCATACCTGTTCTGCTGCTGAGGCACAACACTGACTTCTTCATGTACAAGAATGAGGTAGGCTGATTATAATTATTGTTCTTATTGACAGGATGATTTCTTGCCTCAAACGAAGATTTTCACATTCTTGTGGCTAGCCAGTACTTCCACATTTCCCCCTTACATTACCACCAATACTATCTTTGTGATGCCTTTGTGTCCCTTTTACTTAAACGAACGTTAATAATTCAATGACAAGCCACAGCTGATAGTTGTACCAAGTGAAAACTAGAGATTAGAATGTGATAAACTCATTCACCAATTGATTATTGCGTTAGTTACCTCTGTTGCTATCCTAGGTCTTCAAAACATAGTAGCAACTGTATCTCTACCTTGGGATATACTCCCTCCATCCCAAAATAAGTGTCTAGCTAGAACAAAGTTGAGACATTACTTTGGGACGGAGGGAGTATAACATAATTCTACTGTGAATGGATGCTATGATATAGGGACAATTTCCTTATGTGAGAAAAATATAGTTTTAACTGATTATTTTCTTGTAGCGGGGGTGTTTGATTTGATTTTTCTAATTTCTGTTTTGTGTTTACTGTACTAGCTATTTACAATATCGAGTATGTTGACTGGAACATGATTATTTTCTTCCAGCTCTACAGGTTCAAGAAATTTTAAAATTGGACCATCTTCTCTTATTGGGCAGTCTGCCTTGTCTCCTATATTTGAGATTTTTGAAGGACAATTTCATACCTGAAGATGGTCTGTTGAAAGATCCATGGAGGCTCTATGCACCAGGTCAGATATACAACATCGGGGAAAGGAAAAGTTTCAGGTAGCCTCTTTTCTTAATTGTTGATCTAGGAAACTTCTCGAGGGATCTGAAATATATACCATTGTTGTAGAGTAACACCAAATAACACTTCTTCTATGTACCATCGTAGTGTTACAAAAAGTTCACTAGGTAATGGCAGAGGCTCTCACAAATTCCAGATATAGAAAGAATATTATGCTACCAGTGTGAAAGATTCATCTGTATTCCCCAGTATCCTATGAGAACCATCGCCATAACATCTACCTATTAGTGTTGTAAAAACATAGTTCACCTATTACAAATGCTATTGATGCCACAACTCATAGTACTATTTAATGCTTTAAACTATTTAACGTGTTGCTGCTTTCTTCAGATTTTTTTCTTAGTCAGATTACTACTATTTTGCTAATGGAGAGTTCCAATGTTTTCATTAACAAACTTCATTGGTGTCATCCACGCAGGTATTGGAGATATCCACTGCTTGGTCAAAACAGTTGTGCCAATGGATGGTAGATTTGAGCATGTTGTTCTTTCCTGCAACGCCACGATGGATCATGCTATTATTTGGATTGAGCGGGAAGGCCAGAAAGCTTTGGATGTAAGTCTTGTGCTTGTGCGAATAACAAGTTATGTTTTGTCACATTTAATAAATGAAAACAAAATAAAATCATGTTGTCTCAAATTGTAGTTTTCATGTTTCGCAACTTACAACTATGCAATCTAGCACTTGCTCTTTCAGATAGTGCATGCCATCTAGAGTAGAACACCTGATGTTGTGAAGCAGGGACTGGATTCAATTCTGCACAAACTAGAGTTAGTAGAGTAGCGTGTAGATATGACAACTGCCTAGATTCTTCAACTAGAGCATTAGTAGAGTAGAGTGTAGATATATCAACACACTGGTGCGCGCCGGTCCTAAACAAACGGATTAAAACCCTTTCCGCGACGGCATTTGGAACCGTCGCCAAGTGAGTGTGGGTGATAGGGGGGTCCTTCCCACACAACCCAGAAACCATCGGGGATATGGCCCCAACATTACTCCTACTCGTTTCTGCTCGCATTGCCATCGCAGTCGGTATTCTGTGGTGCTACGTTAATGATGCGCGGCCCATCACAAACGGTTCACTATTATAGAATGTGTATGATGCACGGCCCATCACAAACGGTTCACCGTTAAGAAGATTAGCTAATAATCATAAAAGTTTCGGACAGGATTACGAAACGTCGGACCGTCGTAACATCGTCGTACACGACAACTATCGCACACACTATTCCGTGGTGTAACGTTTACGATGCATACTTCATCAGAAACAATTCATGGTTGTGAATCGTGTACGATAAGGCAACTAACACAAACGTTTAGTTTGCCCGCACCATTTGTGATATTGTCTGACATCGCACACTCTTTGCAAACGGCAACTGTGTGCATACTTGCACACGTTTCCTCTCTGTGAACCGTCTCGGATTATGGTGCATATAGCAAACGTTTGTGTTTTACCAACCGTGTGTGCCGTAACAACCTGGAGAGCGTAATTTCACCATAATTTAATTGTTGCTTTTCCAAATTGTACCGGATTTGGATTTGAATTTGAATGTATGCTACATCTTTATTCATATCCATCTGGTTCAAACAACCAATGCATTATTCGATTCATAGGTACATGTGTTCAAGCATTACATAAGAACCAAATAAAGAATGATGAACCACAGTTGTATACTTGTACTTGCTACCTCTTGAGCATGCGTTGGTTTTCCCTTGAAGAGGAAAGGGTGATGCAGCAAAGTAGCGTAAGTATTTCCCACAGTTTCTGAGAACCAAGGTATCAATCCAGTAGGAGGCTACACGCAAATCCCTCGTACCTGCACAAACAAATAAGAACCTTGCAACCAATGCGATAAAGGGGTTGTCAATCCCTTCACGGCCACTTGCAAAAGTGAGATCTGGTAGAGATAATAAGATAAATATTTTTGGTATTTTTATTGTATAGATTGGAAAGTAAACATTACAAAATAAACGGCGACAAAATTTGGCGAGTTCATGGGAGATTAATATAATGGAAGATAGACCCGGGTTCGATAGGTTTCACTAGTGGCTTCTCTCAAGATTGCATAAATATTATGGTGGGTGAACAAATTACTATCGAGAAATTGATAGAAAAGTGCATAGTTATGAGAATATCTAGGCACGATCATGTATATAGGCATCACATCCGCGACAGGTAGAACGAAACGATTCTGCATCTACTACTATTACTCCCCACATCGACCGCTATCCAGCATGCATCTAGAGTATTAAGTTCATAAGAACATAGTAACGCATTAGGCAAGATGACATGATGTAGAGGGATAAACTCAAGCAATATGATATAAACCCCATCTTTTTATCCTCGATGGCAACAATACAATGCGTGCCTTTCTGCCCCTGCTGTCACTGGGAAAGGACACCGCAAGATTGAACCCAGAGCTAAGCACTTCTCCCATTGCAAGAAAGATCAATCTAGTAGGCCAAACCAAACTGATAATTCGAAGAGACTTGCAAAGATAACAAATCATACATAAAATAATCCAGAGGAGATTCAAATATTGTTCATAGATAATCTTGATCATAAACCCACAATTCATCAGATCTCGACAAACACACCGCAAGTAGAATTACATCGAATAGATCTCCAAGAAGATCGTGGAGAACTTTGTATTGAGATCCAAAGAGAGAGAAGAATCCATCTAGCTAATAACTATGGACCCGAAGGTCTAAGGTAAACTACTCACACATCATCGGAGAGGCTATGGTGTTGATGTATAAGCCCTCCGTGATCGATTCCCCCTCCGGCGGAGCGCCGGAAAAGACCCCAAGATGGGATCTCACGGGTACAGAAGGTTGCGGCGGTGGAAATAGGGTTTCATGGTGCTCTCGGATGTTTTCGAGGTATATGAGTATATATAGGCGAAAGAAGTCGGTTGGGGGAGCCACGAGGGGCCCACGAGGGTGGGGGCGCGCCTCCCTACCTCGTGGCCGCCTCGTTGCTTCCTTGACGTCCACTCCAAGTCTCCTGGATTGTGTTTGTTCCAAAAACAGTTCTCCCGAAGGTTTCATTCAGTTTGGACTCCGTTTGATATTCCTTTTCTGCGAAACACTGAAATAGGCAAAAAATAGCAATTTGCACTGGGCCTCCGGTTAGTAGGTTAGTCCCAAAAATAATATAAAAGTGTATAACAAAGCCCATTAAACATGCAAAACAGATAATAGAATAGCATGGAACAATCCAAAATTATACATACTTGGAGAAGTATCAAGCATCCCCAAGCTTAATTCCTGCTCGTCCTCGAGTAGGTAAATGATAAAAACATAATTTTTGATGTGGAATGCTACCTAGCATATTTCTCAATGTAATTTTCTTTATTGTGGCATTAATATTCAGATCCAAAAGATTCAAGATAAAATTTTAATATTGACATAAAAATAATAATACTTCAAGCATACTAACAAAGCAATCATGTCTTCTCAAAATAACATGGCCAAAGAAAGTTATCCCTAAAAAATCATATAGTCTAGCTATGCTCTATCTTCATCACACAAAATATTTAAATCATGCACAACCCCGGTTTCAGCCAAGCAATTGTTTCATACTTTAGTATTCTCAAACTTTTTCAACTTTCACGCAATACATGAGCGTGAGCCATGGACATAGCACTATATGTGGAATAGAATGGTGGTTGTGGAGAAGACAAAAAGGAAAAGATAGTCTCACATCAACTAGGCGTATTAACGGGCTATGGAGATGCCCATCAATAGATATCAATGTGAGTGAGTAGGGATTGCCATGCAACGGATGCACTAGAGCTATAAGTGTATGAAAGCTCAACAAAAGAAACTAAGTGGGTGTGCATCCAACTTACTTGCTCACGAAGACCTAGGGCAATTTGAGGAAGCCCATCATTGGAATATACAAGCCAAGTTCTATAATGAAAAATTCCCACTAGTTTATGAAAGTGACAAAATAAGAGACTCTCTATCATGAAGATCATGGTGCTACTTTGAAGCACAAGTGTGTTAAAAGGATAGTAACATTGTCCCTTCTCTCTTTTTCTCTCATATCTTTTTTATTTGGGCCTTTCTCTTTTTTTATGGCCTATTTTTTTTCTTTTCTCTTTTTTTTATTTTTATTTTTCGTCCGGAGTCTCATCCCATCTTGTGGGGGAATCATAGTCTCGATCATCCTTTCCTCACTTGGGACAATGCTCTAATAATGATGATCATCACACTTCTATTTACTTACAACTCAAGAATCACAACTCGATACAAACAACAAAATATGACTCTATGTGTATGCCTCCGGCAGTGTATCGGGATATACGATGAATCAAGAGTGACATGTATGAAAGAATTATGAATGATGGCTTTGCCACAAATACGATGTCAACTACATGATCATGCAAAACAATATGACAATGATGGAGCGTGTCATAATAAACGGTGCGGTGGAAAGTTGCATGGCAATATATCTCGGAATGGCTATGGAAAGGCCATAATAGGTAAGTATGGTGGCTGTTTTGAGGAAGGTGTATGGTGGGTGTATGATACCGGCGAAAGGTGCGCGGTATTAGAGAGGCTAGCAATGGTGGAAGGGTGAGAGTGCGTATAATCCATGGACTCAACATTAGTCATAAGGAACTCACATACTTATTGCAAAAATCTACAAGTCATCAAAACAAAGTACTACATGCATGCTCCTAGGGGAAGGGTTGTTAGGAGTTAACCATCGCGCGAGCCTGACCTCCACACATCAGGAAGACAATCAAGAAATAAATCATGCTCCGACTTCATCACATAACGGTTGACCATATGTGCATGCTACGGGAATCACAAACTTCAACACAAGTATTTCTCAAATTCACAACTACTCAACTAGCATGTCTCTAATATCACCATCTTCATATCTCAAAACATCCATCAAGTATCAAACTTCTCACAGAATTCAATGCACTTTATATGATAGTTTTTATTATACCTATCTTGGATGCTCATCACTTTAGGACTAAAATTTTAACCAAAGCAAATTACCATGCTGTTCGAAAAGACTCTCAAAATAATATAAGTGAAGCATGAGAGATCAATAATTTCTATAAAATAAAACCACCACCGTGCTCTAAAAAGATATAAGCGAAGCACTAGAGCAAAATTATCTAGCTCAAAAGATACAAGTGAAGCACATAGAGTATTCTAATAAATTCTGATTCATGTGTGTCTCTCCCAAAAGGTGTGTACAGCAAGGATTATTGTGGTAAACTAAAAAGCAAAGACTCAAATCATACAAGACGCTCCAAGCTAAACACATGTGGTGAATAAAAATATAGCATCAAGTAAAGTTACCGATGGACGAAGACGAAAGAGGGGATGCCTTCCAGGGCATCCCCAAGCTTAGGGTTTTGGTTGTCCTTGAATATTAACTTGGGGTGCCTTGGGCATCCCCAAGCTTAGGCTATTGCCACTCCTTATTCCATGATCCATCAAATCTTTACCCAAAACTTGAAAACTTCACAACACAAAACTTAACAGAAAATCTCGTGAGCTCCGTTAGTATAAGAAAAAAACCCACCACTTTAAGGTACTGTAATGAACTCATTATTTATTTATATTGGTGTTAAAACTACTGTATTCCAACTTCTCTATGGTTCATACCCCCCGATACTACTCATAGATTCATCAAAATAAGCAAACAACACAAGAAAAACAGAATCTGTCAAAAACAGAACAGTCTGTAGAAATCTGTAACTTTTGAATACTTCTGTCACTCCAAAAATCCTGAGAAATTAGGAACTCCTAAGTAATTTGTCTATAAATCCTCCGCAAAAAGAATCAACTGAAAATCACGTTCCTGTGATTTATGAAAACTAATCTCATTCGCGCAAAAGTTTCTGTTTTTCAGCAAGATCAAATTAACTATCAGTGTAGGTTATCCTAAATGTATTACTTGGCACAAACACTAATTAAAACACAAAACCACATATAACCAGAGGCTAGATGAATTATTTATTAATAAACAGGAACAAAAGGTAATGAACAAAAATAAAATTGGGTTGCCTCCCAACAAGCGCTATCGTTTAACACCCCTAACTAGGCATTGAGATTTCGATGATGTTCACATGAAAGACAAGAACTGAAGCGCACAAAGAGCATCATGAAACACGTGACAAACACATCTAAGTCTAGCATACTTCCTATGCATAGGCATCTTATAGGAAAACCAATTATCATAGCAAGCAACAACTAGCATATGCAAGGAAGCGGAAAGAAACAATAGCCATCTCAACATAACGAGAGGTAATTTATTATTATGAAAATTTCTACAACCATATTTTCCTCTCTCACAATAATTAAATGTGGGATCATAAGCAAATTCAACAAAATAGCTATCACATAAAATATTTTCAACACGATCCACATGCATGCAAAGTTGACACTCTTCCAAAATAGTGGGATTAACATTAACTAAAGTCATGACCTCTCCAAACCCACTTTTCTCAAAAATTTCATAATATTGAACATTCTCCAAATATGTGGGATCTAAAGTTGACACTCTTCCAAACACACTTTCAATATTATTGCAAACATTATTATCAATCTCATATTCATCATGGGGCTTAAATAAATTTTCAAGATCATAAGAAGAATCACCCCAATCATGATCATTGCAACAAGTAGTAGACATAGCAAAACTAGCATCCACAATCTTAGGGTTTTGAATATTATTAGCACAAATGACATCAAGAGAATTTATAGTAAAATCATTGCAATCATTCTTTTTATTCAAGGAGCTATCCTGAATCTCTTCATAAATTTCTTCATCACAATTTTCAGATTCACGAATTGCAAGCAAAACCTCATAAAGATAATCTAGTGCACTCAAATCACTATAAATTGGTTCATCATAATTGGATCTCTTAAAAATATTAGCAAGGGGGTGAGGATCCATAAACTTTTAGCAAGCGAAGATGCAAGCAAAAAGAAGGCACATGGTAACACAAGATCGAACAGAAGGAGGGCGAAGAAAAGGCAAAGGTTTTTGAAAATTGTTTTAGAAGTGGGGGAGAGGAAAACGAGAGGCAAATGGCAAATAATGTAATGCGAGGGAGAAGTGTTTGTGATGGGTACTTGGTATGTCTTGACTTGAGCGTAGATTCCCCGGCAACAGCGCCAGAAATCCTTCTTGCTACCTCTTGAGCATGCGTTGGTTTTCCCTTGAAGAGGAAAGGGTGATGCAGCAAAGTAGCGTAAGTATTTCTCTCAGTTTTTGAGAACCAAGGTATCAATCCAGTAGGAGGCTACACGCAAATCCCTCGTACCTGCACAAACAAATAAGAACCTTGCAACCAACATGATAAAGGGGTTGTCAATCCCTTCACGACCACTTGCAAAAGTGAGATCTTATAGAGATAATAAGATAAATATTTTTGGTATTTTTATTGTATAGATTGGAAAGTAAAGATTGCAAAATAAATGGCAACAGAAATTGGCGAGTTGATGGGAGATTAATATAATGGAAGATAGACCCGGGGGCATAGGTTTCACTAGTGGCTTCTCTCAAGATAGCATAAATATTATAGTGGGTGAACAAATTACTGTCGAGCAATTGATAGAAAAGTGCATAGTTATGAGAATATCTAGGCATGATCATGTACATAAGCATCACGTCTGCGACAAGTAGACCGAGACGATTCTGCATCTACTACTATTACTCCACACATCGACCGCTATCCAGCATGCATCTAGAGTATTAAGTTCATAAGTAAAGAGTAACGCATTAGGCAAGATGACATGATGTAGAGGGATAAACTCAAGCAATATGATATAAACCCCATCTTTTTATCCTCGATGGCAACAATACAATACGTGCCTTGCTGACCCTGCTGTCACTGGGAAAGGACACCGCAAGATTGAACCCAGAGCTAAGCACTTCTCCCATTGCAAGAAAGATCAATCTAGTAGGCCAAACCAAACTGATAATTCAAAGAGACTTGCAAAGATAACAAATCATACATAAAATAATCTAGAGGAGATTCAAATATTGTTCATAGATAATCATGATCATAAACCCATAATTCATTGGATATCGACAAACACACCGCCAAAAGAATTACATTGAATAGATCTCCAAGAAGATCGAGGAGAACTTTGTATTGAGATCCAAAGAGAGAGAAGAAGCCATCTAGCTAATAACTATGGACCCGAAGGCCTTAGGTAAACTACTCACACATCATCGGAGAGGCTATGGTGTTGATGTAGAAGCCCTCCGTGATCGATTCCCCCTCCGGTGGAGCGCCGAAAAAGGTCCCAAGATGGGATCTCACGGGTACAAAAGGTTGCGGCGGTGGTAATAGGGTTTCATGGTGCTCTCGGATGTTTTTTGGGGTATATGAGTATATATAGGCGAAAGAAGTCGGTTGGGGGAGCCACGAGGGGCCCACGAGGGTGGGGGCGCACCTCCCTACCTCGTGGCCGCCTCGTTGCTTCCTTGACGTCCACTCCAAGTCTGCTAAATTGTGTTTGTTCCAAAAACGATTCTCCCGAAGGTTTCATTCCGTTTGGACTCCGTTTGATATTCCTTTTCTGCGAAACACTGAAATAGGCAAAAAAACATCAATTTGCACTGGCCTCCGGTTAGTAGGTTAGTCCCAAAAATAATATAAAAGTGTATAATAAATCCCATTAAACATCCAAAACAGATAATATAATAGCATGGAACAATCAAAAATTATAGATATGTTGGAGACGTATCAGTACTATTAAAGACGGTAAAGAAAGAGGTGAAATATATTCTGGTTGCTGAACAAGGTGAAGCGGAATGCCCATATTGTGCCCTCCTCCATGCAGAAGGCATGGATGACTCTAGTCCAACCCCTTGTGATGGCCGACCGCCCATCCTTCACGTTCTTCATGAAAACATCTAGATAATCATCATGTTCTGGTAGAAATACTTTAACCTTTGCATGCCCATCAATCATGTAGTTTGAGAGGTAATCTTGAGTAAACTGCTTTGGAAACCACTACAAAGGAATAAGATTTCAGACATTGTCATCTAACACAACTCATTATGGGCAGTAAAAAGAAGGCTGCAGAGTTCTTACTTACCATCCTGCAGTTCGTTGTTGTCTTGGATAAAGTGTAAACAAATAGTTAATTGCCATCTTTGGACCCATTTTACTAACAATCGTTATCAGCTTCCTCACTTGATGTCGGTTCATCGATATCTCATTGCCCCATACGCAGAAAGGGTCGAAACACAGATCTTTTCCAATGACATATGTACCTAAAAGCACCAAGTTAATATTAGAAGCTAAACAGCAATTGCACAATGATGTAGTACAACACTCTTTTATAATATGTCTATATACATCCGTATGTGGTAGTCCATTTGAAATCTCTACAAAGACAAATATTTAGGAATGGAGGGAGTATCTTATAACATCCAATATACTCACATATTAGATGAATTAACATCTTATATTATGGGCTGGAAGGAGTTTAGTTCATTCTTACAAATTATATGTTGTTGTATCCACGGGTTACAGTTAGTTTGAGCTAGTTCGGGCTCAAATAGTCCTAAAGTATAGCTAAACATGAGGGCTAGTTTGAGCTAGTTGCATCTATAACCCGCCCAAAAAAACTAGTATCCACCCCAAGAGGTGCTAATTGGAGCTAGTTCTCCTAGTGCATTTATTGTCAATCTAACCCTGCCATCCAAACAACACTTTGGATGGAGTTAGTTCAGGGTTAGTAATGAGCTAGAAACTAACTCTGACCTCTAGCTAAGTTAAGTATCCAAACAAGGTTGTGTTGTTGCTGTTGTTGCTGCTGCTCTTCTACGTATATCTAGACATCATTAGAACATTAATGTAACACTCTTCCTTGTTGCTATGTAGTCTAGGATTGCATATTTAGACATTAAGTACAATGCATGTTGCTATGTAGCCTCAGATATATTACATATGGCCCTAGTTAACCTAAGGAAAAATGGGTTGCAAATATATTCAGTTAAAAGTCCGATTCACCGATTAGTCCCTTATCAGCCGCCGACCTATATGGTACCAGCTACCGATATCCTAAACAGTGAGCAGATATAAGCCATGGGATGAAACTAACCTCGATGGAAAATAGCAGTCGTTCTCAAAAATGTCCTGTGTAGGTACATCAAGAAGCATGTTAAGCACAACAGGCTAAACATCAACCAAAATTACACATGACAGACAAAATAATCTCCAAAAGATAGCTTCGGTGGGCAGGTTTAAGCACGCTAGTAAAGCAAAACAAGTGGAAATGTGTGCTAACTGCAACAGGCCTAACATTTAACAACAAGCAAACATGGTTATTCAAAATGGTATCGTGCTGGTCTAAGTACACTGGTTATGGTTAAATAAAAATGGAAAGGCGTGTTAACTACAAGATGCAACAACCAAATGTAGTCATTCATAGTGGTATTGTTGAAACTGGTACTGATGAAATTGAACTGCACAGTTCATACTTGCACATATAGAACATCACATTGTGAATAACTGGAATAAACAAGGCATACTACGAACAACCAAAGATAGCATTTGAAACTAAACATATGCTAACTACAAACAACCGAACAATCAAAAAACTTTAAAAGAGGCATATGCTAGCTATAACAGGCTTAATAGCAAGCAAATATATGCATTCCTATTGGTATGTTTAAAACTAGATTGATGAAATGTACTGCACAGTAAATAATTGCACGTATAGAGCATCACATTGTGAACAACTGAAATAAACAAATCATGGGTTTCCTCACTTGTCACAGATGGGCTTGTTCCCGTGGGAAGAGCACGGACCCTGGATGCGCTCCATGTTGTCGCATATGGGCTCCTTCCCCTTGGAAGAGCACCGCTGTAGGGTGCCCTCCCTGATGTCGCAGACGGGCGCTTTCCCCTTGGAAGAGCACATGGGATCTTTCCCCTTGGAAGAGCCGGAGAGGGTGCCCTCCTCGTGGTCGCCGTCGATGAGGTCTGACTTGGAAGATGTGGATCCCAAGCCAGCGTCGCAGAACATGTCCTTCAGAAATGACAAAAGGGGCTCGATGGCGATGTAGAATGGCAAGTTGTTGATAGCGAGCCAGAGGAGATCAGTGGCGGGCCATGGATGAGATCGACGGCGGTTGAACCCGAGGGGGGTGGGGGTGGGCCACTTAACCTGTGACACGGGCTGCCTCAGGGCGTCGCTGTTGATGACCTCGATTGCATAGCCGGTGGACGAGACATGCCCGCATACTCTAGCACCCTGCTTGAGTGCCTACCACTAGTAATGGTCGTCAGCTTCCTCGGTGACGTCGGGCGAAGAGACCACTATACACCTCTTTTGGGCCAGTCGCTCCTCGAGCTCCACGGGAAGCGTAGCCGGGCTTAAGCTGCGACGCTCTGGAGTGGGGGATGGGGATCTGTGGGAAAAGGGGTGTTTAGCAGGCGTCATCTTAGAAACTCAGGGCGGCCTGGGTATGGAGATCGGTGGGTAAGCTGCACGGGCAAACTGGCAGATGTTAACAATGGAGGCCTTGCGGCGGCGGCGGTGGCAGCGGCGGCGGGGACTTTGCTAGGGTTTCGAGCGAGGGAGGGGGTGTGTGTGTGTGTGCGCGCACGCCCGACGAAGTTTTGGTGTGTGTGTGTGTGGAGGGGGGCGCGGGGTGTTTGAGGAAATGACGCGGGTACTGAAAATTTTACTACGCGGGAGTCAAACGCGGTAGTGAAATGCCGGGCTATTGAAAATTTTGATGATAGTGCATCGCACACGGTCCGGAGATAACAACCGCGTGTTATGAAAAAGAAAAACCCTCGAGGTGGGTAGATATTTTCGATGCGGGCGGGATTGGGAACAAGAAACATCGCACACGGTCCGGAGATAACAACCGTGTGTTATGAAACAGAAAAACCCTCGAGGCGGGGAGATATTTTTGGGAGGGGGAGCCTCGTCGAGCCCAATGTACTGTGAGGATGTGTGCGTGAAAGGTGCACCGGCGTGGCACACGGTTAGTTTGAGTGAACAGTGTCTGTTGCGTCATCCGACTTGTCTAATGTTCATAAATTTGGCGAAAAATGACGCGGGAGAGGGTCAGAACACGAACACACTTGCATGTGGACCAAATTTATGTATCAAAAGGGTGGTTTGATTTTCAAATACCAAATGCAACTTCGATGTGGCACCTCTCTCGCAAAGCCCACGGTATTGCTTGCCCCCATCCCCCCCCCATCCCCCCCCTTGTGTCAGCACAAAGGGAATCCTAAGCTATGAATGCATGCCACCTCCCCCTCAACCTAGGTTCACCTAGCAAAGTGCGAAGTAGCTAGCAGCCCCCTCCTCCCTCGTGTCGGCACGAAGGTAATCCTAAGCTATATATGAATGCATCCCCCCCCCCCGCCAACCGAGGTTCACCGTAGCAAAGTGAGAAGTAGCTAGCAGCCCCACTCCCTCGTGTCGGCACGAAGGGAATCCTATGTTATGAATGCATGCCCCCCAACCGAGGTTCACCTAGCAAAGTGTGAAGTAGAGCTAGCAGCCCCCCCTCCCTCGTGTCAGCACGAAGGGATTCCTAAGCTATGAATGCATGCCCCCCCCCCAACCGACGTTGACCTAGCAAAGTGCGAAGTAGCTAGTAGCCCACTCCCTCGTGTCAGCACGAAGGGAATCCTAGCTAAGATATGAATGCAAGCCCTCCCCCCAATGGAGGTTCACCCTAGCAAAGTGTGAAGTAGCTAGCAGACCCCCTCCCTCGTGTCGGCACGAAGGGAATCCTAAGCTATGAATGCATGCCCCCCCAACCGAGGTTCACCCAAGCAAAGTGCGAAGTAGTGATAACCCACAAGTATAGGGGATCGCAACAGTTTTCGAGGGTAGAGTATTCAACCCAAATTTATTGATTCGACACAAGGGGAGCCAAAGAATATTCTCAAGTATTATCAATTGAGTTGTCAATTCAGCCACACCTGGATAACTTAATATCTGCAGCAAAGTATTTAGTAGCAAAGTAATATGGAAGTAACGGTAACGGTAGCAAAAGTAATATTTTTGGGTTTTGTAGTGATTATAACAGTAGCAACGGAAAAGTAAATAAGCGAAGAACAATATGTGAAAAGCTCATAGGCATTGGATCATTGATGGAGAATTACGCCGGATGCGGTTCATCATGTAACAATCATAACATAGGGTCACACAGAACTAGCTCCAATTCATCAATATAATGTAGGCATGTATTCCTAATATAGTCATACGTGCTTATGGAAAAGAACTTGCATGACATCTTTTGTCCTATCCTCCCGTGGCAGCGGGGTCCTATTGGAAACTAATGGATATTAAGGCCTCCTTTTAATAGAGTACCGGAACAATGCACTAACACATAGTGAATACATGAACTCCTCAAACTACGTTCATCACCGGGAGTGGTCCCGATTATTATCACTTCGGGGTTGCCGGATCATAACACATAGTAGGTGACTATAGACTTGCAAGATAGGATCAAGAACTCACATATATTCATGAAAACATAATAGGTTCAGGTCTGAAATCATGGCACTCGGGCCCTAGTGACAAGCATTAAGCCCTAACAAAACTAACTCAATTACATGATAAATCTCATCCAACCCATCACCGTCCAGCAAGCCTACGATGAAATTACTCACGCACGGCGGTGAGCATCATGAAATTGGTGATGGAGGATGGTTGATGATGACGATAGCGACGGATTCCCCTCTCCGGAGCCCCGAACGGACTCCAGATCAGCCCTCTCGAGAGAGTTTAGGTCTTGGCGGTGGCTCCGTATCGTAAAACGCGATGAATCCTTCTCTCTGATTTTTTCTCCCTGAATACGAATATATGGAGTTGGAGTTGATGTTGGTGGAGCAACAGGGGGCCCACGAGGCAGGGGCGCCCCCCCCCCCCCCCCGCGCACCCTCGTGGACAGGTGGAGGCCCCCCTGACGTGGATTCTTCTTCTAGTATTTTTAATATTTTCCAAAAATACGTTCTATGGAGTTTTAGGTCATTCCGAGAACTTTTGTTTCTGCACATAAATAACACCATGGAAAGTCTGCTGAAAACAGCGTCTGTCCGAGTTAGTTCCATTCAAATCATGCAAGTTAGAGTCCAAAACAAGGGTAAAAGTGTTTGGAAAAGTAGATACGACGGAGATGTATCAACTCCCCCAAGCTTAAACCTTTGCTTGTCCTCAAGCAATTCAGTTGACAAACTGAAAGTGATAAAGAAAAACTTTTACAAACTCTGTTTGCTCTTGTTGTTGTAAATATGTAAAGCCAGCATTCAAGTTTTCAGCAAAGATTATAACTAACCATATTCACAATAACTCTTAGGTCTCATGTTTACTCATATCAATGACATAATCAACTAGGGAGCAATAATAATAAATCTCGGATGACAACACTTTCTCAAAACAATCATGATATGATATAACAAGATGGTATCTCGCTAGCCCTTTCTGAGACCGCAAAACATAAATGCAGAGCACCTTTAAAGATCAAGGACTGACTAGACATTGTAATTCATGGTAAAAGAGATCCAATCATAGTCATACCCAATATAAATTAACAATAATGAATTAAAATGATAGCGGTGCTCTCCAGCTGGTGCTTTTTAATAAGAGGGTGATGACTCAACATAAAAGTAAATAGATAGGCCCTTCGCAGAGGGAAGCAGGGATTTGTAGAGGTGCGAGAGCTCAATTTTGAAATAGAGATAAATAATATTTTGAGCGGCATACTTTCATTGTCAACATAACAACCGAGAGATGGCGATATCTTCCATCCTTCACACATTATAGGCGGTTCCCAAACAGAATGGTAAAGTTTATACTCCCCCTCCACCACAAACATCAATCCATAGCTTGCTCGAAACAACGAGTGCCTCCAACTAACAACAGTCCCAGGGGGAGTTTTGTTTGCAATTATTTTGATTTGATTTGCATAAAGCATGGGACTGGGCATCCCGGTGACCAGCCATTTTCTCATGAGTGAGGAGCAGAGTCCACTCCTCTTGAGAATAACCCGCCTAACATGGAAGATAAGGACAACCCTAGTTGATACATGAGCTATTCGAGCATACAAAACAGAATTTCATTTGAAGGTTTGGAGTTTGGCACATGCAAATTTACTTGGAACGGCAGGTAGATACCGCATATAGGAAGGTATGGTGGACTCATATGGAATAACTTTGGGGTTTAAGGGATTGGATGCACAAGCAGTATTCTTGCTTAGTACAAGTGAAGGCTAGCAAAAGACTGGGAAGCGACCAGCTAGAGAGCGGCAACAGTCATGAACATGCATTAAAATTAATAAACATTGAATGCAAGCATGAGTAGGATATAATCCACCATGAACATAAATATCGTGAAGGCTATGTTGATTTTGTTTCAACTACATGTGTGAACATGTGCCAAGTCAAGTCACTTAAATCATTCAAAGGAGGATACCACCCTATCATACCACATCACAACCATTTTAATAGCATGTTGGCATGCAAGGTAAACCATTATAACTCATAGCTAATTAAGCATGGCATAAGTAACTATAATCTCTAATTGTCATTGCAAACATGTTTATTCATAGTAGGCTGAATCAGGAACGATGAACTAATCATATTTACAAAAACAAGAGAGGTCGAGTTCATACCAGCTTCTCTCATCTCAATCAGTCCATCATATGTCATCATAATTACCTTTCACTTGCACGACTGAACGATGTGAATAATAATAATAGTGCACGTGCATTGGACTAAGCTAGAGTCTGCGAGCATTCAATAAACAGGAGAAGACAAGGCAATATTGGCTCTTGGTTAAATCAACAATAATGCATATAAGAACCACCTTAACAATTTAATCATGGTCTTCTCCTAGCAACCCCCAATGAAAAGAAAAGAAATAAAACTATTTACACGGGAAAGCTCCCAACAAGCAAAAGGAGAATGAGAAATCTTTTTGGGTTTTCTTTTAATTATTACTACTACAGCATGAAAAGTAAACTAGCTAAAGGCTACAACTAATTTTTTTTGTTTTTTCTTAAGGTTTATCAAACACACAAGAAGAGAGCATAAAAAGAAAATAAACTAGTATGGATATTACAGTGAAAAAGTATGAGCACCGACATCTAGCAATGAGTGTGTGTGAACATAAATGTAATGTCGGTGAGAGATACATACTCCCCCAAGCTTAGTCGTTTGGCCTAAGTTGGTCTATGGCCACGGCTGGCCTGGCGGATATCCAAAGTTGTAGTTGGGGTCGTACTGTGAAGAGGAGGACTCCGATTGCCACTGGTTGGCAATCATCTCCAGATCCCACTGGTAATTAGACTGTCGTGGAGGATCAAATTGTGGTTCCGGCTCTGGCTCTATGGCTGATGTAGGGTTCCAGTGGGCATGAATGGCAGCCAACGGAACGAGATACTGTCATGCAGATAAATCAAACAAGGAAGGAGCAGGCAAGGTAATAGAGTCAGGGTGATGTTTATCAAAGACCAATTTGTATTTAAGCGCCCCTTCCCTATTCTTAACAATAAAATCATGCGCTACCATACTCTTATAATCTAAATAAACAGTGGGCAGCAATTTTCTTCTTTTTCATAATGCCTAATAGGTATGTTATAATATGCAGCAAGGCGCAAAGCATAGACACCTCCAAAGATGGGGCCCTTTGTATGGTTCAGACTTAACCGTTTGGCAATAATACCACCCATACTAACAGAGTCATCGCGGAATAAACCATGGAACAGAATAAAAATATCAGGAATACTAAGGTTTCCACAGTTTCCGCGACCAATTAAGCAATGACTAGCAAATATTGCAAAGTAGCGTAAAACAGGAAAATGTATGCTAGTGATTCTTGCATCGGAAACCTTCCTAGTTTCCCCCACAGTAATAGTATCAATAAACCCGTCCACATCTTTACGATGTGGTTCCTCTAAGCTACCCTCGAAAGGTATTTTGCAAACCCTGCAAAATTCATATAGTGACATCTTCTTAACCACATCATATAAATGAAACTCTACTGAAGGAGGTGATTCCTTGGGATAATAGTAGAAGTTTTGCACAAAAGTATTGGTGAGTAAGAGATACTGTTCGCGTTGGTCGCGGAGGAAGTCGGTGAGGCCTGCATTCCCAGCCAACTTGTAGAAATCATCATAAATCCCAGCTGTTCTCAAGAAATCATCACAAGGCCATTCACACGGCCGAACCTCCGTGGTGCGAGGCAGATTATATTCGGGCCTCTGTGCTTCTTCACTTTGTTTTTTCTTCGAGCTTCGGCTCGATAAGCCCCTCAAAAACCTCTTCATTATTTTCTAAAATTTCCTAAAATTTTTAGTAACTTCAAATAAAAGTGAACCAAGCTCAACAAAATTGATAGCAACTACTCCTACAAGTGCCTAGAGCCTATATCATGCATTAGAACTACTTGGAACCATATAAATTTGACATGCAAGCTCAAGAACATGGCACCTAGGTAGCACAAATTTGCAATGAATAAAGCACTAGAACAAAAACTAATTGGACCATTGGAGGAGTCACATACGAAGGAACAATCCCCCCAAGCAGTTTTGTGAGAGATGCTTTGAGCAAGGAGATCGAAAATCGCAGCAAAATGAGCTAGAACTCGTGCTTGAGCCTTTATGGTGATTTTTTTTGGAGGAAGAAGTGTGTGGGTGCAGGAATAAGTGGAGGCGAGCCACCATGGGCCCATGAGGCAGGGGGCGTGCCCTGTAGGGGTGGGCGCGCCCTGGACCCTCGTGGTTAGGTGCTTGCTCCCCCTGCTGTATTCTCAGTGCCAGATATTCTCAAATATTCCAGAGAAAAATCATATTTCAATTTCAGGGCATTTGGAGAACTTTTATTTTTGGGGTATTTTTATATTGCACGGATAATTCAGAAAATAGACAGAAAAATACTATTTTTACTTTATTTCAACTAAATAACATAAAGTAAAAGGAGGGTACAGAAGGTTGTGCCTTCTAACTTCATCCATCTCATGCTCATCAAAAGGAATCCACTAACAAGGTTGATCAAGTCTTATTAACGAACTCATTCAGAATAACATGGAACCGGAGAAATTTCGAATAACACTATGTTACCTCAACGGGGATATGCACATCCCCAATAATAAGAATATCATATTTCTTCTTGACGGTAGGTAGAGGAAATTCAAAACCTCCAATAATAATCGATGGAATTTTTCCAATAGAATTAATACTGTGAACTCGAGGTTGTTTCCTCGGAAAGTGAACCGTATGCTCATTACCATTAACATGAAAAGTGACATTGCCTTTGTTTCAATCAATAACAGCCCTTGCAGTATTCAAAAAGGGTCTTCAAGAATAATAGACATATTATCGTCCTCATGAATATCAAGAATGGCAAAGTCCATTAAAATAGTAACATTTGTAACCACAACATGCACATCCTCACAAATACCGACAGGTATAGCAATTGATTTATTAGCCATTTGCAAATATATTTCAGTAGGTGTCAACTTATTCAAATCAAGTCTACGATATAAAGAGAGAGGCATAACACTAACATCAGCTCCAAGATCACATAAAGCAGTTTTAACATAATTTCTTTTAATGGAGCATGGTATAGTAGGTACTCCTAGATCTCCAAGTTTCTTAGGTATTCCACCTTAAATGTATAATTAGCAAGCATGGTGGAAATTTTAGCTTCCGGTATCTTTCTTTTATTAGTAAAAATTTCTTTCATATACTTAGCATAAGGATTCATTTTGAGCATATCAGTTAATCGCATACGCAAAAAGATAGGTCTAATCATTTCAGCAAAGCGCTCAAAATCCTCATCATCCTTTTTCTTGGATGGTTTGGGAGGAAAAGGCATGGGTTTTTGAACCCATGGTTCTCTTTCCTTACCGTGTTTCCTAGCAACAAAGTCTCTCTTATCATAACGTTGATTCTTTGATTGTGGGTTATCAAGATCAACAGCAGGTTCAATTTCTACATCACTATCATTGCTAGGTTGAGCATCATCATGAACATCATCATTAATATTATCACTGGGTTCATGTTCATTACCAGATTGTGTTTCAGCATCAGAAATAGAAATATCATTTGGATTCTCGGGTTTTTCTATAACAGGTTCACTAGAATCATGCCAAGTCCTATCATTTTTCTTTTTCTTCCTCTTAGAAGGACTAGGTACATCAATATTATTTCTCTGAGAATCCTGCTCAATTCTCTTAGGATGGCCTTCAGGATACAAAGGTTCCTGAGTCATTTTACCAATCCTAGTAGCCACTCTAACAGCATAATCATTATTCTTACTATTCAATTCATTGAGTAAATCATTCTGAGCTTTAAGTACTTGTTCTACTTGAGTGGTAACCATAAAAGCATGTTTAGTAATTAGTTTAAGTTCACCTTTAACTCTAGACATATAATCACTCAAGTGATAAATCATATAAGCATTGTGTTTTAATTGTCTACCAAAATAAGCATTAAAGTTTTCTTGTTTGACAATAAAATTATCAAACTCATCTAAGCATTGTCTAGCAGACTTATAGTGAGGAATATCACTTTCATCAAATCTATAGAGAGAATTTACCTTTACTACCTGTGTCGGGTTACCAAGACCATGAGTTTCTTCAATAGGTAATGGATTAAGATCATACGTTTCTTCAACAGGCGGTAAATTAAGACCATGTATTTCTTTAATAGGAGGTAAATTCTTAACGTCTTCAGCTTTAATACCTTTTTCTTTCATAGATTTCTTTGCCTCTTGCATATCTTCAGGACTGAGAAAACACCTCTTTTCTTCGGAGTTGGTTTAGGAATAGGTTCAGGAGTGGGCTCAGGAAGTGTCCAATTATTTTCATTTGCCAACATATTATTCAATAAAATTTCAGCTTCATCCGGTGTTCTTTCCTTGAAAACAGAACCAGCACAACTATCCATGTAATCTCTGGAAGCATCGGTTAGTCCATTATAAAAGATATCAAGTATTTCATTTTTCTTAAGAGGATGATTAGGCAAAGCATTAAGTAATTGGAGAAGCCTCCTCAAGCTTGTGGGAGACTCTCTTCTTCAATTTGCACAAAATTATATATATCCCTTAAAGCAGCTTGTTTCTTATGAGCAGGGAAATATTTAGCGGATAAGTAATAAATCATATCCTGGGGACTACGCACACAACCAGGATCACGAGAATTAAACCATATCTTAGCATCACCCTTTAATGAGAACGGAAATATTTTAAGGATATAAAAGTAGCGAGTTCTCTCATCATTAGTGAATAGGGTGGCTATATCATTTAATTTAGTAAGATGTGCCATAACAGTTTCAGATTCATATAGCCATAAAAAGGATCAGATTCAACCAAAGTGATTATATCAGGATCAATAGAGAATTCATAATCCTTATCAGTAGCACAGATAGGTGAAGTAGCAAAAGCAAGGTCAGGTTTCATTCTAGCATTAAGAGATTGTTGTCTATCATTGCAAGCAAGAATAGCTCTAGCAGCTTCTTCATCCATAACATAGCCCTCAGGCACAACGGGCAATTCATATTTATTAGGGGGAGAGTCTTCATCATCACTTTCATCAATATTATCAGTTTCAATAATTTCATTCTCTCTAGCCCTAGCAAGTTGTTCATCAAGCAATTCACCAAGTGGCACAGTACTATCAAGCATAGAAGTAGTTTCATCATAAGTACCATGCATAGCAGAAGTGGCATCATCAATAACATGCGACATATCAGAATTAATAGCAGAAGCAGGTTTAGGTGTCGCAAGCTTACTCAAAACAGAAGGAGAATCAAGTGCAGAGCTAGATGGCACTTCCTTACCTCCCCTCGTAGTTGAGGGATAAATTTTTGTCTTAGCATCTTTCAAGTTCTTCATAGTGACCAGCAGATACAAATCCCCAGTGACTCAAAGAATAGAGCTATGCTCCCCGGCAACGGCGCCAGAAAATAATCTTGATAACCCACAAGTATATGGGATCGCAACAGTTTTCAAGGGTAGAGTATTCAACCCAAATTTATTGATTCGACACAAGGGGAGCCAAAGAATATTCTCAAGTATTAGAAACTGAGTTGTCAATTCAGCCACACCTGGATAACTTACTATCTGCAGCAAAGTATTTAGTAGCAAAGTAATATGGAAGTAACGGTAATGGTAGCAAAAGTAATATTTTTGGGTTTTGTAGTGATTGTAACAGTAGCAACGGAAAAGTAAATAAGCGAAGAACAATATGTGAAAAGCTTGTAGGCATTGGATCAGTGATGGAGAATTATGCCGGATGCGGTTCATCATGTAACAATCATAACATAGGGTGACACAGAACTAGCTCCAATTCATCAATATAACGTAGGAATGTATTCCGAATATAGTCATGCGTGCTTATGGAAAAGAACAAGCATGACATCTTTTGTCCTACCCTCCCGTGACAGCGGGGTCCTATTGGAAACTAAGGGATATTAAGGCCTCCTTTTAATAGAGTACCGGAACAAAGCATTAACACATAGTGAATACATGAACTCCTCAAACTACGGTCATCACCGGGAGTGGTCCCGATTATTGTCACTTTGGGGTTGCCGGATCATAACACATAGTAGGTAACTATAGACTTGCAAGATAGGATCAAGAACTCACATATATTCATGAAAACATAATAGGTTCAGATCTTAAATCATGGCACTCGGGCCCTAGTGACAAGCATTAAGCATAGCAGAGTCATAGCAACATCAATCTCAGAACATAGTGGATACTAGGGATCAAATCCTAACAAAACTAACTCGATTACATGATAAATCTCATCCAACCCATCACCGTCCAGCAAGCCTATGATGGAATTACTCATGCACGGCGGCGAGCATCACGAAATTGGTGATGGAGGATGGTTTATGATGATGACGGCGACGGATTCCCCTCTCCGGAGCCCCGAACGGACTCCAGATCAGCCCTCCCGAGAGAGTTTAGGGCTTGGCGGCGGCTCCATATCATAAAACACGATGAATCCTTTTCTCTGATTTTTTTTCTCCTCGAATACGAATATATGGAGTTGGAGTTGAGGTCGGTGGAGCAACAGGGGGCCCACGAGGCAGGGGCACGCCCAGGGGGGCAGGCGCCCCCCACCCTCGTGGACAGGTGGAGGCCCCCCTGACGTGGATTCTTCTTCCAGTATATTTAATATTTTCAAAAAATACGTTCCGTGGAGTTTCAGGTCATTCCGAGAACTTTTGTTTCTTTACATAAATAACACCATGGAAAGTTGCTGAAAACAGCGTCAGTCCGGGTTAGTTCCATTCAAATCATGCAAGTTAGAGTCCAAAACAAGGGCAAAAGTGTTTGGAAAAGTAGATACGACGAAGACGTATCAAGTAGCTAGCAGCCACCCCTCCCTCGTGTCGGCACGAAGGGAATCCTAAGCTATGAATGCACATGCCCCCCCAACCGAGGTTCACCTAGCAAAGTGCGACCTAGCTAGCAGCCCCCCCTTGTGTCGGCACAAAGGGAATCCTAAGCTATGAGCATGCCCCCTCCCCCCCCAACCGAGGTTCACCTAGTAAAGTGTGAAGTAGCTAGCAGCCCCCCCTCATGTCGCCATGAAGGGAATCCTAATTAAGCTATGAATGCATGCCCCCAGACCAAGGTTCACCTAGCAAAGTGCGATGTAGCAACCCCCCCCCACACACACACACTTTCAGTCGGCGGGCCAGAGAGGCATATATCTCACCAAGATGGATCGTAAAACGGACCAAGAATAATCCACCTTGGTTGTACAACCTCTCTCTTGTTGTTGGTCAAAGTGAAGGTTGTCCATGCGACCCCGGAGATGGGCTAGCTCGCCAATAATCATGCAAGTAGCTAGTCCCCGAAGACAACCACTGCATGCGTGTGGACCAAACATATGTACGGAGAGGTGTGTTTTTGAGTAACAATGAACAACTTTGATGTGGCACCGTGATTTCGAACTAGAAATCCCCACACTTAGTGAGGGATAGGTTGACGATCCATATGTATGTTACACCACACTTCAAGCCAACGACGGGGATTCATATATGCATGCATGCGTGCATAGTATATGCGCTCAAACTTAATTAGGTCTGAATCTCACCATGATCTATACTACGATAACACGAACAAAATGAAGAATCCGCCATGGTAACCTATCTTGTTGTTGGTCAAGGTGATCATGGATGTCCACGCGGGCCCACGAGTATATAGGCTTGTCGCCGATAACCACGCGAGGGAGTGTATCGTTCGAAGGCAACCACTACATGCATATGTATGGAGTTGATGCGTGCATGCATGTTTGAATACACAACATTGATCTGGCGCGTGTGTCAAAAATCGTACACTAGCTCCCCACACAGAGCGAGATCGGTTCATGATGGTGTCGTTGTACTAGCCACTTCGACTCGATGGAAGGGATTCATGCGTACACATGCATGTGTGTGTGCTCAAAGTGTATCATGCATGTCATCCCAGAGCAAAAATAATACCCAAAATGCACAACTTTGATGTGCCACATGCCTCAAAAACCGTAAACCATGCACCCGCACAGAGCAAGGTTCATATCAAGCATACTACATATGATGGTCCCCTTCCCCCCTCTTCACCACATACTATATGCTCCTGCCGTAATATATGTACAACCCAAAAGAATCCTCATCGATGGTGAAATTAATTAACCTCTCTCCATGTAGGTCAAAGTGATGCATGCATTCATGCATCGACGATGGCCTCGTGGGCCCACAAATGGAAGCGTCACACGTGAGTGTCCTAGCTAGGATATATATGCATGTGGCCCAAAAAGGTGTTGTGTGCTGTTTGAATAACCAATTTCACAATAGATGTGGCACGTGCCTCGGTAACCAAAAAGTCCCGACACTGAGTGAGGTGTACTTGTTCACGGACACGTATGTATAGTACATATGCTAGTCCCCTCCCACCTCTTTGACGTGTACTATATACCACCATAACACAAACAAAAAAGATTCTACCTTGCTGGTAAAATTAACCTCACTGTCGGCTGTTTGTCAAAGTGATGGACGACGACCTCGCGGGCCCCCAGAAAGCGTCACATGCGAGTATCGAGTGTCGTGTAGGACAACCATCGACTGCGTGTGGCCAAAACATTTATGTCTGAAAGGGTTATGTAATGTTTTAAATAATGATTTCACGACTCTGATGTGGCACCAGCCTGCCTAACAAAATAACCAACCCACACGGTAGCTCACAACTCGTAGTGTACTGCGAGCCACCCGCCACCCCAAGACGCACACACCCACACACACACATCTCGAATCCACCACAACTACGATGCATGTTAAACTAATTATCCTGCGGTGAACATACATGTTACCAAAGGAGGGACGTTTTAATTTCAAAAAAATTCACAGAGATCATTAAGACGTTTTAGTACATTGATTGAGTTTCTATGGGTATAATGTGCAAAAATCAAATTTGAGCTACATGCACACGTGACAGTGCACCTAAATGGATTGCAAAAACTCATGTGTCTCACTGGGTGCATGTTTACTCCCCGTGCAACAAATTTCAAACATTGAGAATCTTGATTTTTAAATTCTAGTACATCCAAAACTTATTCGAAGTTCACGAAACTTATCGTGTTGTCATATGGACACCAATACAAAGTGGCATTATACTTTTTTTTGTCAAATTTGAGACCAGTTTTGATGTAACCTTTATCTAATTATAGATGGGAGATTATTAATAATTGGGAACCAATATCCCAAACGGATTATTTATTCGAACCGTGAGCGTTAGACCAACAATGGATATGTGCCATGCTTCGGTTAAGCAATAAAGCGGCAGCATTAATCATCCGAATAGAAAAACAATATACGTCCCGCCGCGCGACCCGTGTGGCGTGTGAGCAGGCGTGAGTTGACGGGACGCATGCGAGCAGTCCGCCGCGCAGGCAGGCGGGGAGGCGTGCGTGCAGGTGTGTGAATTGATGGAGGCGTGCTCGCTGCGCAGTGTCATCGGGAGGCGTGCGAGTAGCTGTGTGAAACTTTGGTAGGCATGCCAGCAGTCCAGTGCGCAGGCTCACCGGGAGGCGAGCCATCGGTTTGACCGCCACTCGCCTCTCTCCCACAACTCCCACTACTCCATATTAATGGTGCCCCCGAGCAGCCGCACCCCCCATCCTCGCTACGCACACACAATCCTCTCTCTCTGCTTGCATCCTCGGCACTGCTCTCAGTCCTCAAAGTCGTCAGTGTATGAGGATGCCGCCGAAGCGCCCCATCGGAGGGAGTGGCGACGCCGGGGCTGCTAAAGCACCGAAGCACGACATGGAGATGGAGACAGAGATTGCCATCACCGCTGGTGAGTTATCGTTGCACCCTGAAATTGTCGACGGCGTCGAGCTTCCACAGCCGGAGGCGGAGTTCCACACGAACTCCGATGACCACTCCGGCGACGACTCCGACGACCACTCTGACGACGACGGACAGCTGGTTAGTCATCTATACCCATTTATGTGTCAAATAGATCATATGGTTTCTCTGGTTACTCCTGCCTCCCCCTTTTGGAATAGAAATCTTGTGGTTATGTTCTCCCAATCCATGAAATCTGACTAAGTTTCGTTAGATCTGTGTAGTGTATTGATTGTTTGAATGGTACAGGTGATAAGTGATTAGTTGTTTCATCTGTGCAAATGATTTCTGCTAGTAATCCGACTAGGGTTAGTGTTCGTGCTAATAATTCCTAGCCAGGACTTGACAATTGATTTTGAATGACCCACATATGTTTGTGCCATTATTTTCTTCAAGATTGGTCTGTACATAGATGACTGTGCTTAAAAATCGAATCATAATCTCTGAATATGTATAAATAAATAGCCATAATTTCCTAATCCTACTTCACGGCATGTAATCAGTGATTTGATGCCAAATTTGTTTTACTATATGTATAGGTGCTGTCTGACGATGTGGACAGCGAGAATGAAGATGCCCAGAGGAGGTACAAGAGGCGAATCCTGAGGGAGCTTTGTGCGGGAATGCATAACAGGCGTATTAGGACCTGGAACGACGGCTATGGATGCCCATTTTGCAACCACAAGATTCATGACGCGTATCTAAGTGTTCTGGCGCATGCAAGAGGACAGGCCGTTGGCTCCTTCAAGCAAAAGTATTCTCGCAGGGTGGCGCACGGCGCGTACGCCGAGTACCTGGAGAAGCTTCAGGATCGTGCCGGCCGCATGTGAGATGAGATGTGGGATGGATCGAACTATGTACGCTTGAGTATGCTTAATGATGGTTGAACTATGTAGTTTGGTTGAACTATGGTTATATATGTGTACGCTTATTATCTATGTCTGAGTATGTTAAATATTTCACCAAATTTTGGTAAAAATTACAACGGGGGACCAATAAACCAGGACGGAGGTAGTACGTCAATCACACACGGTTCTCAAAATTGGAACCGTGTGCAATGACTATCATTTTGCCTGCTGCATCAATCACACACGGTTCGCTCTAGCAAACCGTCGCCCCCAAAATTCTTTGTGGGACAGAAAACCCTCACCACCCAATTCAAAAAGAAAAAAGAAAACCGTCACCATCCCCATGTCACAAAAACCCTCACCCCGCCCGCCACCCCCTTAGCCCCTCCGGTACGTTCCCCATTCTTCCTGGTGAACACTTAGCTCGATGCCATGGGGATGGTGAACACTTAGCTCCTCCGTGTCTATGCCATGGCACCGCCTATCACGGCGATAAACACTTAGCTCAATGTCTGCTGCCGTCGCCAGGCTGCCGGCAAAGCCCACCGCATTTCGCCACTTCCGCTTGCCGTCGCCTATCGCCATCGACTTTCTCGACGCTGCTCGTGGTCAACCCAGCTCCTCTCGGTTGGGGAATCTACCGTACTGAGGGTTCTTTCTCATGGACGACAAGGTAACTAATTTAATGAGATATTATCTCATCTCTTATCCTAGTTCATCTGCCTCCTTTAATCACCCAGCAGAAATCGCCGTGAATCCATTTTTTATTCGAGCTGATTTGAGGGCTTTCTTTCATTCATAGAATGTACAGTGCGCCGACACTTCAGGACTTGGCGACCATCGCCAGAGATTCCATCTCATCGTACCAGATAACTTGAGGATGCGCGTGGTATGTTCAATCTCACCTTATATCGGTTGGCATGGCCTACTTTCCTGAACGTATTCTAAATATTGCTACATTTGGATAAAAGGTGCCACATGCACCATACAAGTCAAAGTGGATTTTTCCCCTCTTCTTTCTATATTAGGCAAATTAATGATGTATTGTTCTTTCGATTACTCTCATATTTCCATGACATCATGTTTACCCTATCTGTTTAATTATATATTTTTGTCCTTCGATTTCAACTGTTGTACAATTCTTTCAATTTGGTCCCATATTTGCATGTTACCATATTTTCTTTAACAATCCTACCATTTTCTGCAGGACATCCCTCGCTATGCAACAGATTACGTAGTGCACAATTTTTCCCTTTACATACATCAGGGCTCCATGAATGTCATACTGCACACAAACCATGGATTTACAATCGTTCCTACTATAAGACTTGATGAACGTGGTGACTCCTATTTTGGCACTGGCTTTTGGAATGAAATTGCAAAGTTTTATGTACTGAAAGCTGGCACTAAAATTGCACTGCACATAGAAGGGCCTGGTCATGAGATATATGCTAACTTCCCCGACAAAATCATCCGTCCACACTTTGTTTGAAGTAAGTTTTCTTTTCAACTATCTGCATATGTTGACTTACCCAGCAATGTCAAATGAATTGTGTAGTATTTAAGCAACCAATTGTTATTCCCTTATCTTACTATATTCCAACCTAATTACTTCTAGTTACCAATACACTTTTCTATTGCCCTGTTTTAACTTAATATTCCCTGTACTCCCATTTCTATCAGAAAGCGCCGCTGACAAGGAGACTCCAGAGGTGGAGAACGGGGCTGCCAACAAGCGGAGGCGGGGTGAGCTAGAACCGCAAGCGACTCCAGCATGCCTAGACTTAATCAGCAGCCTCCCCGATGATATGTTGAGAGTCATCATCTCCCTCCTCCCAATCAAATATGGGGCACGGACAACCCTCCTTTCCCGGCGATGGCGCCCCCTATGGAACTACAGCCCTCTTGACCTCATCGACACCCACGAGCTCTGCCATGGCTATCGCAAAAGCTTGGATGCGTTCTCCAAGATCCTCGGCAGTCACCTTGGCCCAACCAAAGGCCTTAAAATGGGAAAGTTCCGTTCCAACGGCAAGAACCGAGCCAAGCTTGACGACTGGTTCCGATCCCCCACCCTAGATCATCTCGAGGAGCTCACTTTTGATGATGGGCATATGCGGTCGCTGCCAACGTCCGCACTCCGCCTCGTGCCCACGTTTCGTGTCGCGAAGTTCAGGAACTGCCATTTCCCGCCCCTTAATGACGTGCCCGCTCTTATTCTACCACGACAGCAGCACCTCAAGCTCGTCGCCGTCTGCCTCTCAAAGGGTGACATGGAGCGCCTGCTCCGTGGCTGTACTGCATTCATCTTCAGGCGATCAATGGGTTGAGTACCTTCCACATCACCTCCATGACTCTCCGGACTATTTATGTGTGTTGCTAGTGCGGCAGGAAGACATCACAAAAGGTGGACCATGGTATGGTCATCCAGGACACACCTGCACTTGAGAGATTACTTGTAGTTGATCAAGAAGGTCCAACAAGAATCAATGTCATTTCTGCGCCGAAATTGACAGTGGTGGGCTACTCGTCTGACAAATACCCGTTCAGGTACAACAGCCGCCTTCTACCTCTCCTTCTACAAATTAACATTATTTCTAATTTTGAAGATGTTTGTTCGTCTGTCATTCAGAAAATGATTCCGACAAGCTTGACCTCGAAACTGCGCATAGTGAAGGTCTTGGCACTAGAATCTATCATGCCCGACCTGGAGCAAGTTGTCAGTTTCATGAGATGCTTTCCGTGCCTGGAGAAGCTATATATCGAGGTGATGTTCCTTTCCTGTTAAATGTTAACCATAAGGGAGTTCAATTTGTGACACCTTTTTCCAAGTTTACAATGACAATGTACTACGATTTCCGAAGGTTCTTTTGGAGGATTTCAGTACATACATGCCCCCCCCCCATATTGGTTGCTTGATCCATATGGTTACAATCAATAAGCATTTCTCCTTGGATTCATCAGTACTAGTTTTCTTAAGGAACTTTTCATCCACTCCAACCTCTTGCGAAGAAGGCTACATTTTTGTAGAATGTAATCAAATGCCCATGTTAATCATGTCAGATCGAAGATGGCATGTTAGTGCGTTTTACAAATCCTGCAAACCAAATAGCTAGGCCTGTAGTAATGTTAAAAACTGCATGTAGGTACTAACACGTTTTCTTATTTTGCAGATAAGATTAGGCCCAGTGGTGGATAATGTGATACAATATAACAATCACGTCGAATGCCTAGATCTGCATCTCTTAGAAATTACTTTGAACTCCTACCGAGGGACCTTACCTGAGATTATATTCACCAGGTTCTTTGTTCTTAGAGCAAGGGTGCTGAAGGAAATGAGGTTTGCCCTACATTTATTTCGCAAAAATGAATGGTCTGTTGATCAGCACCGGCGCCTGCAGCAGAATGGAGTAGGCTCCAAAAATGTTGAATTTCATTTTGGAACTTCAGATGACAGAGTAATCGGAAGTCATCGGGTCAACCCCATACATGACTTCTCAGTGGCTGATCCCTTTGCAAAAATTGTGAGGTTTCGAAGCCAGACTTAGAAGCGGTGATATTAGTTTGAACCTCTCTGATATCCATGTTCAGCGCTTGCATTAGCGCGAGCGTTTGCAACTAATGAGCTAAATTTCATTTCTAATATCAGTTTGAACCTTGTAATCTTTGAATTTGAGCCATATAACTCTGGAATTTGAACCTTGTAACATATCGAGCTTTTGTGGTACAATCATTGAAATGGCATCATATGAGACTCATATATTGCTAGCACTATTTTGACCTTAATATGCAATGGTCTTAGATTTTATTAACCACTCTCAAATAAGTTTACCTTCTCGATCTCACAGCACACGATTTGTATTGCTAACTCGACTGCGATCTTCGACATTATTGCACACAATTGGTTTCTTCCACCGTGTGCACTATAGAGCGCAGAATTAATTATCGCACTCGAGTGTCCATCATCACCCTTCTGTGAAACTTTGACCTCATCACCCAAGGGTAAACTTATGACCGAAGTCATTCCACACACTTCGTTTTTACAAAGCTTTTTGCCAATAAACGCCCATGATTTGTCCCTCTTCTAGCCCACGCGTGGCCAAACTAGCCGGGCGAGAAGCTTGCACGGTAAACAGCGCGGTAGCGCGGGAACAGGCTCACCGACGATACATTTGGCGCCTCTTCGAGCCCACGCCTGGGGTGCGGTGTTGTCAAGCGTGCACTAGATTCTGGAATCCTTCGCTATGAACGTCGTGACAAGACGTGACGATTACAGGCCGGCCGGCCCCCATTTATTACAGAGGCCATTTAACCTACCCTTGTGTCTCTTCAACCTTTCGATCGCGCCCCACCATTGCAAGAAGCACACCCACCACAAGAAATTCTTAGAGGGTATCCTGCCCGACTCCAATGGCGCTCCGAGCGGCTGCCGACGACGAGCAGTAGTTCACCATGCGTGCCGTGGTGGACACCCACAGAAGGTTCATGGACCTCTCGGTGGTGTACACTAACGATCCGGTCTGGGTGGAGCACTCCATCCACATCATGGAGTTGTTGCTTGCCGATGAGAAGTACAAGGTGGTCGGGTTCGACCTCGAGTACACCCGCGCTTGTGCCGGGTCTCGTCCCAAGGACGCCGTCGCCCAGATGTGTGTGCGCCACCACGTCCTCGTCTACCACTACTGCCTAGCCACAAGGCCTTGCGAGCATTTCGCCAGATTTGTCAACAGCCCCCACTACATGTTCGCTACAATAGACATCACCAATGATGTAAAGACGCTCGAGAGTTCGGGCATCGCCTGCCAGAATCTTGTCGACATCCAAGGCCAATACAAGATCTGGGGTAGCAAGGAGCATGAGAAGGACTCACTGGTTCACCTGGCCGAGGCCATCATCGACTCCTACTACAGAGACATGAAGGATTCGTGCAACAAGGACAAGCGTGCCTGGCACTCGGCCTGGATGGAGAAACTCGAGAAAGCTCATGTCGTGTACGCGGCCAAGGAGGCGTACACGAGCTACGACATGTACAGGCGGATCGTTGACATGAGGAAGTGCCTCCTTCCCTAAAACGGCCAGGGATCCAGTCAGAAGCAGAGCAATGGCAAGCGTCGTCGCAACAATAAGTAGATGATTAGATCCTCGTTTCTCCTACTTTAGTATGCATGTAATTGCTTACTTTGGTGTGTGCAAATGTTATGTGTGTAGTCACTTGTGTAATTGTATGCTTAATTTGGTTATGCAATGCTGTCTTTTTAAGTATATATGTTGATGCTCTGTAGACAGAGCGTAGATGGTGTGCGGACAAAGAAAATCACATCGCACACGGACTAAACAATGGAACCCGTCGGTGATGTTTTCATCAATCACTCACAATTGTATACCAGCAATCGTTTGCTCACAACACACACGGCTTGTTAGTAGTAATCGTCTGTGTTGTTATCGGTCTTCGCACACGTTTCTGATTACAGACATGTTTGCCTCGTATCACACACATCTTGTTCGTTTGAACCGTTTCTGTTCTCATGTCTCAACGCAAACAGTTCATCCGAGTGAACTGCAGGCCGTATATCGCGCACACATTTGATCTTGCTGACCGTTTCTTTTGTGTTGCCTAATCACAAATAGTTCATCCGAGTGAACCGTATGCTGTACATCGCACACACCTTCATCTGTCTGCCCGTTTATTTTGTTCCTCCTCATCGCAAACGGTTGATTGAATTCAACCGGATGCCCTGCATCGCACACGCAACTAAAATCTGAACCCTGTTTGATGCATCCTCCATCGCAAACGTTTTGCACCTTTTTTGACGGTTATTTTACACCACCGTTTGCGATTATGGCATCGCACACAGTTTCGTTGAAGGGTCTCTGATCGTAGTGTCGCGTTAGCAGCATCCTGCAGTAGTGACATGTATATTCTCAAAATTCATCTTTGGGTAGTCCTAATTCCATATTTCTGGAAAAAGTTCATCATCAATCCCATTTTAGCAGATACAACTTGCCCTTCAGATTCTTATCCTTTTCTACATCATATGGTTAGTACTCCCTCTGTTGATAATATAAGAGCGTTTTTGACACTACACTAGCGTAAAAAACGCTCTTATATTATGGGATGGAGGGAGTAGTTAGTATCTCCTCCCTTTCAGGTTGACAGTAGTACGTCGAATTAAAAATACACATTGGCAGCTGTATACGGGTGATTGATCATCTGGGCAGAAGGCCTCAGAGCGCTGCCTCCGCTTACAACTTGCAGTAGGTTTTCTGCAAAAATATCAGACTACTGCAGCCCCGTGGCAGATCAAAAATATCAGGTGAGAGTTGACCGTAAATCTGGAGGATGTGTTCCGGCATACTAGTAGGGTGTGTTAGAGCGTCGTGGCAGCCCCGAAGCCTTTCAGTTATGTGGACCAAGAGGCAGAGGTCTTCATGGAAGAATATAATAACAGGTGGCTAGCAGACCTTGAATGCTTCATTTTATATCTCATTTTGTCCCTTGAAATCATGCTAGTTGTTATTATTTTTAGACTGAAATTTCCCTTTTTATTCCTACTAGTATTTGTTAGATTGCACCTCTTACTTTGTCTATCATTTTGTTACTGCCTGCGCTTTTTTTTGGCATTTCTTCTCATGCAAAATGTGCGTTCGAGTGAAAAAAAGTGTGTGGCTGTTTATAGGTTGATAATGGATCCAATGTCGTGATAGAAAAGGAGGGGCATGGCAGCTAAACAAGCTTTGCAGCTCGGCTATCTGAATCCCTAAAAAGGAAGCTTTGCATATTGAAGACCCAAGAAGCAACCTTGGAGCATTGCACATTCAAGGTAATCACGCTCACATTGTTGTCCAAGTAGCAAGGAGTAAATAGCAAAAAACTATCACTTTGTGTTGAGGATATTATTTGTGCATGTATATGTTAGAGTTAACCTTGTTCTTTAGTTTTTCATCATATTTTGTTTCATGCATGTAGTCGTGTCCAGCTACTAGGCTGCGGCTGTGTACTCACGTGGAGATGAGTTCATGTGTATACACAGAAGTTAGTAGTGGAATTAGATGAGTTAGTTAGCAGCATGAGAATAGGTCCAGGTGCATGCGTGAGTGGATTTGTGGATCTACCGGTTTGCATACTCGCTGGCCGAGTCATGTGGCCGTTGAGTGGAGCTGTGTGTTGTACGTGCATGCATGTAGGGGTTTGTTAGTGCCTAGAGACGTGGAGTTAGTGGCGTGAGTTGTGTGGCAGGTTTGCCCAGTCTTTCTGTATAAGTAGGTTGCATCAGTTAATGGAAAACATCAGGCCGTGAGGGCTGAGGCAAAATGTAGCCTTCGTGGTAGCCAAGGGAGAGTCACTTGGCAAAGCTATGTGTTCTTCCCTGGTATATGCGCGTGTGTGTGTGTTTCTTTTGAGTTTCTCCATAGTGTGTGTTCTTGAGAGAAACCACCAAATAGAGTTGCAAGGTAGAAGAAGAAGCGGCGCCGCGAGGAGAGGCGGCGCCAACAGTATATTGTTTTTTGTACATTAGGCTCACCTCTCTAGTTTGTTGTATAGATTGAGGTAGAGGCCCCATATTGTACTCATATATACCGTGCACATTGCACCGAATCAATACATCGTGCAATTCATACATCTTCATGGTATCAGTTTTTTGTTCTAAACCCTAGCTTCGGCTGCCGCCGCCGCCGCCGCCGCGCGCCTCCTCACGCGCCGCCGCCGCCCGTGTGCACCTCACGCGCCGGCCGCCGCCGCCTCCACGCCGCCGCCGCCCGTGCGCACCTCACGCGCCGGCCGCCGCCGCTCCTCCCTGCCGCCTGTTCAAGTCACGTCTCTCACGATCGCCATCGAACCCATTGGCCTCCATGGTCGGCGTCTCCGTCACAGCCGCCGTACAGGCGATTCCCGCGCCGCCATCTCCAATCCTCAGCGACGCCGCCACGCCGCCGCCGCCCTACGGCGCTGCCGCTCCGCCGTCTCCCTGCTTCAACGACTCGGCCGTGCCGCCGGTGCCCTACGGCGCCGCTGCTTCGTTCCAATCTACTGGCGTAATTCCGCCGCGGCCGCACGCATACGAAAGCCATGCGGTGTATGGCGCCCGGTACACAGCCATGCATGCGGTGCATGCAGCTCCTAGCGCGATGCATGCATCTCCTGGGGCTATGCAACATGCCGCGGTGCATGCAGCTCGCGCCCAGCAGCAGGCCACGATGCATGCATCTCCTGGCACCGCGGTGCACTCCCTCGGCGACGTAGCAACAGCGCCATCCCATGGCACTGGCGCCGCGGCCCGTCCCGACTTGCCGCACGGCTCGGCCTCGCTGCCCCCGCTGGTGCATGTCGCCGTTCCATCGCCGGCGTCCTCCAGCCAGTCCGTCGTCGCCCCGTCGCCGGCGCCCTCCGGCGCGGCTTCCCACGCGCCCGTTCTCACGTACGGGACGTACGGGGTTCCACCCGTCTACGGATTTCCCGGGTACTGGTGGGAGTCGTCAGCGTGCCAGCACTTGCTCGCTGGGCAGCAGCCTGCCGACGCCCAGCACCTGCAGCATCTGTCAGCGGGCCCGCAGGGTCTTTCGGCGGACTATCTGGCCGACCCTGCACCACAGTTGCCGCCGGGGCTGCTATCCATACCGTACGCGGCTCCGCAACCGTATGGCGAGTACCCACCGCCGCAGCTGAGCGGCGGTTACGGCTTCCCCATGACGTCTCCATCCCCCTCGCCGGCCCTGCCGCCGGCGCCCTGGGACCCGGTGCTCCTCGCCGGGCTGCATGCCGCTCCTACGCCGCACAACTCCACTGGAGGTGGTGATTGGTACATGGACACCGGTGCCACGGCTCACATGTTTGCTCACCCTGGTAATCTTGCCTCCTTCACTCCCGTCACCACCGACCGCCGCATTATTGTCGTCGACGGTTCCACACTCCCTATCACACATGTCGGGCACACTTGTTTCCCTTCCAATTCCATGCCTATTACTTTGTCTAACATACTTGTGTCACCTCATCTTATTAAGAACCTTGTTTCCGTTCGTCGTTTAACTCGTGAAAATCCTGTTACTGTTGAATTCGATGAGCTTGGGTTTTGTGTCAAGGACGCTCGAACTAGGATGGTACTTCACCGATGTGATAGCCTCGACGAGCTCTATCCGCTGCATTCGCCGTCCACCTCCACCACCGCACTGGTTGCTCTCTCCGCCGGCATCGATCTCTAGCACGCTCGTTTGGGTCATCCCAACCCCGTCACCCTTCGTCATATTCTTAGGAGTTTCAGTTTCAGTTGCCATAAGATAGAGGATCACACCTGTCATGCCTGTCGTCTCGGCAAACATGTTCGCCTCCCGTTTAATACCTCCACCACCATCGCTTCTTTTCCTTTTCAGTTGATTCATAGTGATGTGTGGACCTCTCCGGTTCCTAGTAATTCGGGCTATTTATATTATCTGGTTATCCTTGATGACTATTCTCATTATGTGTGGACTTTTCCTTTGCGCAGAAAATCAGATGCACTCTCCACCTTGACGGCTTTTTCTCCTATGTCAGTACGCAGTTTGGGCGTCCCATTCTTGCTCTTCAGACTGACAATGGAAAAGAGTTCGACAACCTTGCTTTCCGCACTTTTCTGTCGCATCACGGCACGGTTTTTCGTCTCACATGCCCGTATACTTCCCTGCAGAACGGTCGAGCTGAATGCGTCCTTCGCACTCTGAATGGCTGCGTTTGCACGCTCCTGTTCCATGCTAATGTGTCGCCTCGTTTCTGGCCGGACGCACTCGCTACTGCTTCACTTCTCCTTAACCTTCGCCCTTGCCGCCCACGGTGGAACTATGCACCTCACCATCTTCTCTTTGGTATGCCCCCATCTTATGATGGCCTGCGCATTTTTGGGTGCCTTTGCTATCCTAGCATTGCCGACTCCGCTCCTTACAAACTCGCACCTCGTTCTGTCGCTTGCATCTTCATCGGCTACCCGTCCAACTCCAAGGGATATCGAGGCTACGATCCCGTCTCCCATCGTGTGTTCACTTCTCGGCACGTTTACTTTGATGAGCATGTGTTTCCGTTTCATCAGGTACCCCCGGCTGCTCCTCCTGCCAACGGTGATGCGAGCTCCTCGGTGCCTCTCCCAGGGCGCTCGCGTGCCTCTCTTGGCCCGCCCCTGGCTTTGAGGCGCACCCCCCCGCATGCGGCGCCTCCTCCAGCCGCGGCGCTGGCACCCCTGGCACCCCTGACGTTGGCGCCCGCGGCCCCCTTGGCGCCCCCG